>NC_085136.1:269233544-269488151 GCF_035046485.1 Aedes albopictus
ACCCCGAACCCAGTCGAGTGATGGATTCGGCATCCGACTATGCCGTGATCGGTGGATGAAAGAAAGTTGAGTCAGTCATTTGGATGTAGTTGAGAGCAACAGACGTGTTGCGATCCAGTTGAAAACGCTTCACGTTTTCGACTGGTTACGGCAGAAATATTTTGTTGCGATTTTGTTGGTTACGACATGGTGCAGTCGGTAGCTGAATCGGACTTTAGTTGAGTGAAATGAATCTAACATTGAACGAAAAAAAAAGAGTTAAGATAAAAGAACTGCCAAATCCTAAACATAACAAAGAAAAACCAATGAATGATTTAATACGAAAAGCGCTAAAAAAATAAGATGGGACCTAGTAAAAAAAACAAAGAGAAAGCTGACGGTAATGAGAAAAGAGAGCAAATAAATAAATGAAGATGGAAAAGGCCAAAAAATAGATGGGGCCTAATATAAAAAAAGAAAAAGACAACGGCAATGAGAAAAAGAGAGCAAAAAAATAAATGATGATGGAATTAGCCAAAAAAATAGATGGGGCCTAAAAAAAAAAGAAAAAAAAGAACAATGAGAAATATTGAGCAGATGATTGAAGCAATAAAAGACCAGAAACAAGAGATAAAAAAAATACATGAGAAAAGCAAAACAATAAAAAATGAAATAGAGAAAAAATACAGAGGCAAAAAATAAGATATAGAAATTATGGAACGTATTAAGAAAAATCATTCATTGGTTTTGAGTTCAATTTGGATGTGGTACTATTATTGGGAAAGCGAGATTCATGCAACTAAGAGCTCAAGGCGGGGGTGTTGACAACGGCCACCAGTGAATTTAGATTTAGATTTTGTATGCAACACAGGTGAATTCGTTCTCAAAATGTGGTTTTTCTTCTGAAATATCGGAAGAAAAGAAAGTTTGACGTCTTCTGTAAGTTGGAAAAGAGAGTTCTTTTGATAAATCAAAGAGGCAATTTCACCTTATTCAGAGAATAAAAGTTGGACCGGGATTGGATGTGGTTTGCAATTGTATTGACTGGGATTAGAATTCATATAGGAATGTGGAGAGTAATTGGACTGATGTTTACTGAATTTGGATTGCGTTGTTGGATTGGAATGTGCACAAATTTGTGGAATTGTTGACTTTGGTAGAACACACGGCGGGTGTTGTTCGTGGCTACCTTGTTTTGATGACTTGTGAATGTGATGGAGGACTTCCGTCAGCTGGAAAAGAATTCTGTCGGACCAGCGGTAGATTAGAAAACTTGTAGACTTACATGGAACTGCAAGTTCGTCTACCGATTGGAGAAAAGTTCTTCGCTGTTTAGAAAAGAGAGTTTTCTCATCGCATCAATGAAGATTTGATTTGTATTGGATTTTGATCAAATTTAAGTGTCCTTGTAGAGAATTGGGAATTAATTTGAATTGGGTTTGGATTAGAATAGGATTGTATTTGGATTGCAGTTTCATTGGATTAGAGCTGAAGGAGATGGGAATTGAGTTTGGATTGGTTTTGAAAAAGATGGGATTTGAATTGAATTTGAATCAGATTTCGATTGGATTTTGATTATATTGAACAACTTGTGAAATAAAATAAGATTGGATTTGGTATAGATTTAAATTGGGTTTGGTTTGAAATGGGTTTTAAATTAAGTGTTTTCCCAAGATTGTCAAAGTAGCTGAATAACTGTTTTACAAACTATGATATCATTTTGTAACCGTGTTAAGGTATGAAAGCGTACTCCGATGCTTTGGTTCGGTAGTACGGAAGACATCATAATGGTCTGGTTGTATCTATGATTCCTTATAACGGGCCTCCCGGTATCTCCCGGCCTGCTAGTTGGCTAATCTACCAAGGATTCTGGATTGGATTTGGGCTGGTTAAGATTGGAATTGGATTGGATTTGGGTTTTGATTGGTTTTGGATTGGATCTGAATAGAATTTGGATTCCTATTTGATTAAGATTTCGATTCGCTTCAGATTTGGATTGGATTTTGATTTCGATTTGATTTAGATTCCGTTTTGGATTGGATTTTGGTTTCGATTTGATTTAGATTAAGATTCGATTTAGATTAAGATTGGATTTGGGTTGGTTTAGGTTGGATTTGAATTGTATTTGGATTGGATTTGGATTGGATTTGGATTGGATTTAGATCGAATTTAGATTGGATTTTTATTGGCTTTGGATTTTTATTTAGTTTGTATTTTGATTCGATAGGATTTGGTTTGGCTTAGATTGAAATTGGATTGGATTGGATGATTTCGATTCGACTTAGATTTGGATCGGATTTGGGTTGGCTTAGAGTGGATTTTGTTTTCGATATGATTTAGATTTGGATTTGGGTTAGTTTAGATTAGATTTTGATAAGATTTAGATTTGGATTTGATTAAGATTTCGTTTCGAATCAGATTGGGTTTTGGTTGGTTTAGATTTGGATTTATATTTGATTTGGATTTGGTTTAGATTGGATTTTGATAAGATTTAGATTTGGTTTTGATTAAGATTTCGATTCGAATTAGATTTGGATTGGATTTTGGTTGGTTTAGATTTGGATTTGTATTTGATTTCGATTGAGTTTAGATTGGATTTGGATTGTATTAAGAATGGATTTGGATTAGGTTTGGATTGGATTTTGATTGGATTTGGTTTGGATATGCATTGGATTTGGATTGGATTTTAATTAGACTTGGATTTAGATTTGATTTAGATTTCGATTCGAATTAGATTTGGATTGGATTTTGGTTGGTTTAGATTGGATTTGGATTGGGAATGGATTTGAATAAGATTTGAATTGGAGTTTGATTGGATTTCGATTGGATTTTGATTGGATTTGGATTCGATCAGGATTAGATTTGGATTAGGACTAGAATCCAATCCAATGATATATTGATTGTTTTATAAGTTCAGTCTGATGGTAGCAATTGGAACGAATAAAAGGAAAGACGTTAGGAGTTGATCGACGGACGCGGTACGAAGCAGTAGCAGCAGCAGCAACAGACCAGCTAGCTGCAGTGAGGTTTTGGAGAGTTTTCCTCACTGCAGCTGACAGCAGCTCGGTTTCAAAGCCGAGCAAGCGGGTAGAACCGCTTTCGGTCAATTGGAACGTCGAGGAATAGAATCAGTGAGGATTAGTTTTCCTCATTACGATCGGAAGTCTCCGATGTCCGATGGGTAAGCAAGCGACTGGCTTCACAAGCAAGTCCATCGGAATCGGGCAAAAGGAACGGTTACGACAGTATTCACAAACTATGCCAATTTTAAAAGATATCATTTTGTTCTTATCCATGGTATGCAAAGGTCAGGCTTCAGAATTTAACAATTCCATTGAAAATATCATTAAACGTAGTCCATTTATGCTTTATTCGATGAAAGCGATGAGCATAAATGGAGCGAACCAAATTCTGTCAAGCACTGATAAAACGAACGGATATTGACATCCTGGTGGTTGTAGTACGGCTTTCCGTGCCACTTTCGCCACAGGTTCGATTTAATAGTGGCTGCGGCAGCAGCTCAGTGGTTTAATTCAGAAATTTCTATCGACGACCCGACCCAACAGCTAATGTAGTGTATCAGATTTACTCGAAAGCATCCGATGATGATGCCTTTGATCAGGGATTCAGCATCAGAGATAGAGCTTCAAATGTACGCCCCAAGCGAACGAATGTGCTTTCGATTTGATTGATGGCAAACCATTGCCAAATCCCGTCCAAGAATAAAGGATTCGACGTGATTAATTGGCCGGGATTATGTTGAGTGGCTTTAACAGCTTTAACTTAACAGAACCAATATCGCGTAATGATGAGTTTCTGGTGCTATATATAGAGAGTATTCGGGCAAAGTTGCGATGAATCGGGAGACGTGTTCCACAATTTCGTGATAATCATGCCAGGCCATGCGTACGACAGCGATCCATTCAATAAAGACTAACTTTACCGAGCCATCGTCGTCGTCGGTGGTTGATGAAAGCCTTCCGAAACAAGGATCCATTAGGAGGAAGCATGGAATTCGACTTGAAAATGCTGTTTGTTAAGGCATTATGTGTACGAATAGTTTGATGAAAGTTCATTGTCATATTTTTTTACTGCCGACGCAGATTGATGAATGAATAATTAAGGCTAAAATGGGATAATGGAAATCGATCAATCGCCAAACAGTCGGCGGGTTCAATGGCGTATATACTCATCAGTTTTTTTTTAATAATCGTAACGAAGTGAAATTAAATACCTAGGGTAAAATATTCACACGCATAAACTACAGGTCTTCAAGAAAAACCGCTTGCGGTTTCTTCCTATATTATCGTGACTTCTTTCTACTTTGATTAATATTATATACACTCGAGAAAAAAAAACAATTGAAACTTATTTCAATAAACTCATACTAGTGATTCATCCTCGGGACGAGACGAGATCATTACTTATTCGCCAACAATTTTAATATTCTACCACAGAACCTCAGGCAAGCAGGCACGTGCCTCGCACAAAAACTTCTCTCTTGCCCCTTCCCAACAGTTGCACAGTTGAAGATGAAAACAAATGCTCGTGGCGTCTTGTTTTACGATTCCGTTGCGTTCTGCGAGACCGGAACAAATCATCTAGGGATCAGAATGTAGGTACATAGGCTAGGTACCAAGCCGCCCAAAAAAATAAGTCAGAACAAGTTACCGACTTCGGGTGGTTGACACTGACATGACGGCCCTCTTGACGGTATGTTGAAAATTGTTTTTATTCCAAATCGATAGGGACAGATCACGCCGGGTGATGTGATGTGTGATGTATTATAACTCTGGAAGATACTATCCCAGATTGTACGTGGTTTGAACAAAAGTGGAAACATGTTCGATGTTTTTGGAAGCCGATTTTTGTTATACATCTTTTTTGTTTTAGCATTATCTAAATTGGGCCCAGCTCTAAAAATAAAATGTGCCACAATCACTTTCCTGAAGCTCAGTCAAGAATGGTCGTCCGCACAATCATTCAGTTCATCTTGAAGCGACTTCAGAAAATATGTTTGTCATTCATCATCCACCGTGAATAATATGACGAAGTACGTACATCAGCATGGATATGTAGTCTGCTTCTCAGTAGAGTGTTTTGTGAGCACTTCAATAATCGTTTAAGAACACGGGTTGAATAATTTGCTCCGCTTTTGCTCCGCTTTTGCTCCGCTTTTGCTCTGCTTTTGCTCTGCTTTTGCTCTGCTTTTGCTCTGCTTTTGCTCTGCTTTTGCTCTGCTTTTGCTCTGCTTTTGCTCTGCTTTTGCTCTGCTTTTGCTCTGCTTTTGCTCTGCTTTTGCTCTGCTTTTGCTCTGCTTTTGCTCTGCTTTTGCTCTGCTTTTGCTCTGCTTTTGCTCTGCTTTTGCTCTGCTTTTGCTCTGCTTTTGCTCTGCTTTTGCTCTGCTTTTGCTCTGCTTTTGCTCTGCTTTTGCTCTGCTTTTGCTCTGCTTTTGCTCTGCTTTTGCTCTGCTTTTGCTCTGCTTTTGCTCTGCTTTTGCTCTGCTTTTGCTCTGCTTTTGCTCTGCTTTTGCTCTGCTTTTGCTCTGCTTTTGCTCTGCTTTTGCTCTGCTTTTGCTCTGCTTTTGCTCTGCTTTTGCTCTGCTTTTGCTCTGCTTTTGCTCTGCTTTTGCTCTGCTTTTGCTCTGCTTTTGCTCTGCTTTTGCTCTGCTTTTGCTCTGCTTTTGCTCTGCTTTTGCTCTGCTTTTGCTCTGCTTTTGCTCTGCTTTTGCTCTGCTTTTGCTCTGCTTTTGCTCTGCTTTTGCTCTGCTTTTGCTCTGCTTTTGCTCTGCTTTTGCTCTGCTTTTGCTCTGCTTTTGCTCTGCTTTTGCTCTGCTTTTGCTCTGCTTTTGCTCTGCTTTTGCTCTGCTTTTGCTCTGCTTTTGCTCTGCTTTTGCTCTGCTTTTGCTCTGCTTTTGCTCTGCTTTTGCTCTGCTTTTGCTCTGCTTTTGCTCTGCTTTTGCTCTGCTTTTGCTCTGCTTTTGCTCTGCTTTTGCTCTGCTTTTGCTCTGCTTTTGCTCTGCTTTTGCTCTGCTTTTGCTCTGCTTTTGCTCTGCTTTTGCTCTGCTTTTGCTCTGCTTTTGCTCTGCTTTTGCTCTGCTTTTGCTCTGCTTTTGCTCTGCTTTTGCTCTGCTTTTGCTCTGCTTTTGCTCTGCTTTTGCTGTGCTTTTTTCTCTGGTTTTGCTCCTGCTTTTGCTCTGCTTTCGATCTGCTTTTACTTTTCTTTTACTCTGCTTTTGCTCTACTTTTGCTGTCTTTTACCCCGCTTTTCCTATCCTTTTGATCTCATTTTATCCTTCTTTCCTTTTTTTTTGTTTCAGAAATTTTCCATGAATTTCATCAAAAATCCTTTAATTACACCTTAAGAAATTCTTTGAGATATCTTTCCAGAAATTTATTGAAGAATTCATTCAGAAAACCATCCATCCAGCTTCGAAAATTCCTCCATGTAATTCTGAGAGAAATCCTCCTGGAAAATTTTCAGACAGTCTGCAAGGCGTGCCTTCTCTGAGTACTCTTCGAGTATGTTTTACTTGGGATTCCTTTGAAAAAATCATAGTTCAGTTATTCAGGAAGATCTTTTCAAGAGATTCCTGCAGGATTATCTACAAATATCCATACAATTACCCAGAAATGGCTGTGGCATTTTTCTCAAAAAAACTATAAAAAAATCTTCCTGAATTCTTCGAAGAATTTATTCAGAAATATTCCTTGGATTTTTTACAGAAATCCCTTTGGAAACGCCTAGACAAAAGACTTCTCTAGCCATATCTTCGGGAATTCCTACAGGAATTCCTTCAGAAATAGGTCCACAGATCTCTCCAGGAAAACTTCCAGAAAATTACCCAAGTGTTTTATTGCCGAGGAAGTTCTTCCGGGACTCCTCTTGGGGTTCCTTCCAGAATTTCCCTGCGACTTCTTCAGATGTTCCTCTCTAATTAATTAATGAGTTATTCGTGAGATTTTTACAGAGACTCTTATGGAGATTGTTTAAAACATTTCTTCAGTAATTCTTTTAGTGATTACTGTTAGGATTCCTTCTAAAATTTCTTCATAGATTTCTACAAAAATATTTCTGGAGACTTCTTCAGAATTTTAGAGGTTCCTTCAAGAATTTCACTTAGGGACTTCTTTACAAATAGCTTCATGTAAATTTTCAGAAATTTCTCCTATAATATTTTGAAACAATCCTGCAGACATTCCTTTGGACATTCTTCCAAAGATTCTTCCAACAGTTCATTGAGATAATCCCTTTGGGATTCCTGCAATAATTCCAACATCTTTTTTTGGTAACTGCGTATGCGGAACCGTCACAATTGTATCCTTAAATTCCTGTAGAAATTGTTACAGATATTCCTCCAAGGATTCTTCAGAAGTCCTTCCATAAATTGCACAACAAATATATAGGGTAAATTGCCAAATTCTTTCGCAGTTACTTTTGGAGGAATTTCTGGATGAATGCCTGGGAGAATACCTGAAGAAAGTCATCATATGACCTTCTAAATCATGAAAAAAATTTGGAGGAAGTGTAAAAGTAATTTTATGGGAAACTTGTTTGAGAAATTTCTGAGAAAACCAAATTTTTTTTTAATAAACCACTACAGAAATAACAGCAAAAGATAACGATGGAACTCATGCTCAATAACTCTCTGACGGATCACAGGATAGTTTTCCGAAGAAATGTTCTGAAGACTTACCTCTCAAGAAATCCTTAAAATAATTACTTGTACAAATTTTGAAAACAGTGCCCAAATACTCTGCAGATAAACAAACCGAAGGAATTATTCAGAAAACCGTTAAATTTCTGAATAAAATGATTTTTTTTTTTGAAGGATTCATTGGAAGAATTATTTTAAAAAAATCTTGAAAAATGCCAAGGAATAGATTCTGGTGCAATTGCCGAGAGAATTTTTCGATAGTTTTGGAAAAAATCTGAATATCTAATGGAAAATCGAAGGGAAAATCTTGAGGGAATTTTTGAAAAAGTAATCTCTGAAAGATTTTCTGAATCTCTCTGGATGTTTTTTACTGGAATTGCATTTTTGGTGAAATCTTTGGGGGAACCTCTCGAGAACACCCTGGAAAAATTCCCAAAAGAATTTCTTGAGAAATTTCTAGAAATATTCTCAAAATATCCAATGAAAAACTCCTGGAAGAATTTCTTCAAAAATGTTGGAAGAAAGAAAACTCTATAAGAATCTTTTGAAAAAAAATACTAGGGGAATCTATCGAGGAATTTTTGAATGAAATACTTGAGGAATCGTGCCCTTTTTTAAATCACTCATTTGAAAAATTTTTCTAAAAAAATCTGAGGAAAATCTAAGGGAATCCTGGAAGACTTTTCAAAGTAAAACAAGGACAGAAATGGATTCTAAGAGATACCTGGCGAAATGTTGGGAGGAATTACTGCTGAAAGCACTTTAAGAAAATCCTGCGAGATTTTTATATTTATAAAAAATCAGGAAGAACTAATGAATCCTTCAAGAATCTCCAAAGGAATTTCTAGCGGATTTCTTTGAGGTGATCGTGGAGAAAACTTTAAGGGAGTACATGAGAGCAAAAATATTCTAAAACAAATATCGAAGGAATCTATAAAAGCATTGTTACTGAACTCATAAAAATCCAGCTAGAATGCCTGCGATAATCTTTGAGAAGTTCCAGAAACAAATCATTGAGTGAATTCTCCGGAATAATTCAATGTAATCGTAATATTGAACCTAAGTAACAATCAGCATGCCTTGAAGGTTTATTCATGTTTTATCCTGGTTTTAAACGAGCATGTCAAAAAGCTAGTTGTTCTAAATTAGTTTTATGTGGTAGTTTTTTACTTTGAACTCTTGGCGTTCCATAAAACTATCATATAACTTCTGCTATAAACATCTTCAGTTAAAAACTTGCAAGTAGACATGAATTGGTTTTATCACTTATTATATACCATTTCAATAAAACTTGCATTTGCGGTTGTTGTCGGAGAGATTTTGTAAACAAATACACAAAACTGTGAGGCAATGCATAAAACCAACAAAAGATTTCGTGGCCGTAACATAAACCAAAAAAATGCTGTGATAAAACTGCCAGTTCTATCATGAGCTCAGTTATGACTACCTCAGGAGGGTTAGCCCTATTGGAGGAATCATCAGGAACACAGAGTTTTATCAGAAAAATATGTCGCCTAGCCGGGATAATTTATGTAAATACAGAAAAATTATTACTCAATTTTATGATTTCACGTACAGCTTACGATCAAATTAAACCATACAACACGTTTCCGTCATTTTATTTTGTCAGAAAAAATACATAATGTCTTTTAAACTCCGCTGTGTTGAAAAAACCTTGTTTGCACCCAATTCCACCGAGTAAGTTAAATGCATTTAACTTCCAAATTATGCATAGTTTGCGTGGCGCACTTAGTTTTTGTTATTATCACAGTCACATTCACCACAAATTTTCCGTGGCATGTCTCCTGACACGTATTAAAAGGAAAACAAATCTGAATTCCATATCTGCTTCTTTCCAATTGATGGCTGGATAAACAACCAAGCATAATTTATTCTGACGATCGAACATTGAGAGTGAAAAATATTCAAAACAATTATTTGACAAGTCAGAAGATGGTTTTATTTAGAAGATTTATAAAACTATGATACAATCCGAAATCCTAAGCCGGCTTGCATACGAAGTCCTGTAGACCCTAATAAGACTGGGCCAACTAGCCAGAACGTGGGCTTATTGAGGCATACAAGAACTCGAGAGCATTTTCAAGTCGGCATCAATGGTTTTATGTTTAGGATTTATGAATCGCTAAAAAACTTTGATAAAGTTAAAATTGTTACTTGGGAAGTCATTTCCTCGGGAGCGTACCAGAAAAGGAAACCTTGAGTAACTAGCTCAAATGCTACCATGACAGCATTGCTGTCCAACTTAAGAAACTCCAAAATAGGGAAAACTTATATTAAAAATTTCCTTACTGATTCCTGCAGAAATTCATTACCTGGAAGAACTGAAGAATCCTCTGCAGGTATTCATAGAAAAATTTCTTGAAAAAAATGAGAATTTTTGAAATAAAAACCGGAGCAATATCTGAAGAAAATTCAAGCAGTATTTCATGAAAAACTCTGAATTTCTTAAAGAGTATGTTGGAAGAATTTCTGAAATAGTTTCCGAATCTCCTGAAGTGTCTCGTGGATTTTTATCTTTTGTGGAAACGATTATTTTCTGGAAAAGTCACAAAGAAAACTGCTAGAGAAAATTCAGACAATATTTCTGGAGGAATTCCGTCAGAAATATTTTAAGAAATACATGAATAACAGAACTCCAGCTCCCATTTTACATAGGGTAGCGAACTACTTGGGCAGCCGCCGGTATTTTGGGCACTCTTCGCTATAACTCAGTCAATTTCAAACCAATTGACTTGAAATTTTGTACACGGCTAGATACTATACGTATCTCATCGCGTTCCATTTTTTTTTTAAATAGGACCCCTGCCGAGATGGTTCCCCTTCCCTACAAACTTTGGTGGCAAGTTCTGGCGAACATACATCGAAAAAAGATGCATTTCTGGACGAACATTTGAAAAGGGCCTACCTGCTTTGCGTAAACAAACATGTTTTTGTCTCTGTAGGGCCCATCTGCATCCACCCACGCACGTCAACACCCTTATCAGAAAGAGTGTTCTTCAAGCTATCTGTTAAGGGTGTTGATGTGCGTGGGTGGATGCAGATGGGCCCTACAGAGACAAAAACATGTGTGTTTACAAAAAGCAGATAGGCCCTTTTCAAATGTTCGTCCAGATTTGTTTACGAACATTCAAGATTAGTGCTCTTGAAAACATGAGTAAGAGAATACAAATATTTGTATTCTCTGATTATTTACAGGATTTATATAGCTTTTCAGTAGATCAGCCGAGTCAATAGATGTCCAGATGTGTCATTCACGGGCATCGCAGCATTCATCTTAGTCCAACTAAGGCGACATGAGACATCGTAGAGGAGACGAATGTTGCCGGTATTTGCGGCTTTCTCGCCTTCGTCGGCTAGGCGATCTTTTGTCTCGCCTAGGTACATGAGCGCTTTACTTCTTTCTCGATAGTCCAATAGCGCAGACGGACTACAACTTTGGCTCCTCGTGTTTTCGCTCGCTCTATCGCGACATTGGCGTTCGCGTGCTCCTATACCTTCCTCCAGGCGTCATCTGAAATCCAGTCTTGGAGCGTAGCCCACCCAAATTATTCTCACCGGTGGCGCTGAAGGTATTATTGATGGCGCTCCATTGATCTTCTTTGCTTTCACCTTCCGGAATATCCAAAGCATTTTTCATCGCAGTGTCTTCTAGTCGACGTGTGGTGGTTGAGGATGCGCTCAGTTAATAACTGTGGAAGTGCTTATAGAACACTCAGCTGAGAAGCAGGCTTTATCTCAGTGGGGAAGTCACGTCAAGAAGATGTTTTATCTCACCATTGCGCGGTATCATTTTAAAATTCAGGAAAATGAAATCCATGTTCTTCTCCAGTTGACAGATTTTTGAAATATACAGTATTGTTGGTCCTATCGGGAGAGATACGTTGAACGGGGGTGATTGATTTGCAAAACAAGAGCAATTTTTTCGATCAGACATTACAGGTAGCCTATCCACGGAACATCGTTGAAATCGTGCCATGTGGAAACTCACAGAACTCCACCATAGCTCAATCAACAAAGTTTTGTTTTTAATCTATGCAATCATTAATCAACCCATTTCAATTTTCTTCTCCTGAAAATCCATACAAGTAATGACTGTCTAATCTCAAATATGGACCATCTGATGATAATGGCTCGCAAAAACAGTCATCGGAAAACTCGCAGCGTAGATATTTTTAACAATCTATTTTCAAAAGCTTTTATGAAAGAACTTCCCCCCATAGGGGCCACTCACATCCACGGATTAGCTTGAAGTGCTTGAAAAAATGCTAATCACCATCAGCCGCGGTGGCGCGTATTTGCCCACAGGTTCAGTGGATAGGAGCGTCATGTTTGCTCAACACACATATGTAGGTACCCAACTACCAGTCCAGGACGATCCTGTTGTGTCGTTATTTGAACGGCGAATGCCCGCCGAGAAAATTGTGTTGTTGACTAGCGTGCGTCGTTCCGTACGTATAGTGGCTGCAGAGATGGTGACATCCCATTCTACTACGTCCGCTCTATGAGAAGAAGGTGCGTTGTTGTTGTTGATGGTGTGTGCTTGTGTGGCGATTGATGTAGGTTAAATGGCAACAAATTGCTAATCTGCTTGACAACAGCTGTTAATCTTGGGTAAAATGGCACTTCAAAGTTCGAAGGGTGCTAGTAAGCCGGGATTAGTTTGTTATAGCAGACATGTGAAATTAATTGCCTATTGATTGATGACGATTGTCAATGTTTACGAGGGGCCCTTATCGTGTTTTATTTGTGGAAGAAGAAACGTAAACAACTCCAGCTACGTTCCTACACTAAAACGTTTTTTTTTTTTGTTTCAGATGTATGTACCGTAAAGCTTCATCGAATAGCACTCCGATCACTGCCGCGTACTTTTTGAGGACTTACAGGTGGAGCATGAGACGGAGCGTCAGGAGGAGCAACAGGTAGAGCACGAGGCGATGCAGCGTCGGCCGAGTAATGCCTGGTTTAAACAGTGCAAGTGACTTGATTCAAGTCAATGGAAATTGCCCAATTGAATGCGAATTGAACGTGTAAACACCACCATTCATCTCACATGAGCAACTCACTTGACTTGAACGAAAGTTGAACATGTTGAACTTTTTCATTCAAGTCAAACGAAATCGTCTCACTTGCCTCGTCTAAACCCGCGATTCATGTGAGATGAATTCAATTCAGTTTGCTTACGCTGACATGCATTCAAGAGCATTCAAGTGAACACTCAAGTCATTTGCTCAGTCTAAACACATTATTCCATTGGATTGAACATCTTTGAGAAGTTAGCAAGTGGAATGTTCGTTTCAGTTGAACAATGCAAATCAGGCATAAGTGCAGATGACAGCTGGACGAGCTGATCGGTTACACGGGCGGGTAGACTACCTAACATCAGCAAGGACCTCCTGGTCGATGGGCTGAGCGCGGCAGACGCAAGCATGGAAGAGCGGACAGCTACTTCTTTGCTGGCAGTGTGACGAGTGTGCACGAAACCATGCAGCTCGCTGTAATGGCCGAAACCTGTCGTGGAGACGGGACCACCGCGGGAGAGAAGTGACCGTCAGAGACGGACAGAAAATCAACACAAAAGAAGAGGACGACCAGCGTGAGCAATCGGGCTCCAAAGTCGGTTGCGAAATGCGCAAGGGGGAGAGAAACCAAGCCCACGAGAAACGGGGACCAAGGGGAAACAGAACTCTTGGATTACGGTTGAGAAAAAGAAGGCGTTGAGAAACGTGAAACCAGCCCGCAAGCGCAAACGGAGCGACGAACGCGCTGGTTTTCAAAGCTGAGACGGATACGTACGCCGAGGTGCTGAGGGCCATGTAAGGCGAAAATCTCACCGCTGGGCGTGGATGTATAAATCATCAGACGCACTGGAGAAATGATGCTAGCGCTGAAGAAGGAAAATGCGGCCAAGAAGGGCACGTTCTATAAGGCACTAGCTCAGGAGGTACTGGACGATAATATGCAGATGAGAGCCCCAACGGCGGAGATGACTCTCCAGTATAAAAACCTACATGAGATAACCGACGCAGAGGAGCTAGCAGTCGCACTTGAGCAGAAGTACGAGGTAGATGTACCAAGTGCATCTATCCGACTGCGAAAGGATCCGGCAGGTATGTAGATCGCCACGATCAAGCTTCCTGTAAGGGAAGTGAACAAGGCGACAAGGATGGGAACACTCACTTGCAAAGAGTTACACTCACTTGCTATTTTCTCAGCTCAGAAGCGTGCAATCAAAAAACAATGTATGGACGACCTTTGCCTTGTGATTTTATCTAAAAGTTTGCCGAATAGAGTAGGGGTCGCACACGCATGCCGAAGTCGTGACAGAGCTACGAAGGCAACTCTCCACAGGGTGAATGTAAATTACACTCACCTCGTGGAGAGTCGCTTTCACAGCTCTGTTACGACTTTGGTATGCGTGTTTGACCCCTACTCTATTCGGCAAACTTTTAGATAAAACCACAAGGCAAAAGTCATCCATACATTGTTTTTTGATTGCACGCTTCTGAGCTGAGAAAATATCAAGTGAGTGTAACTCTTTGCAAGTGAGTGTTCCCAACCCTGCAAGGCGACTACAATTGGCATCGAAGAAGGCTGGTCAGTGTGCTCACTCAGGATCTACGAGCCGCCAGAGGCGTGCTTCAAGTACTTCGAGGAAGGACACAAATCGTGGGCGTGTAAAGATCCCGATATTAGTAATCTCTGCAGGAAGTGCGGAATACAAGGCCACATTACCAGGAGGTGCAACTGCCGATAGACCAGTTCTCGTCTATGCTAGACTCACTAGACTGAACATGGATGTGGGCGAACGTAGGCGACAAATACCTACAGTAGGAACAGTGCAGAGTTCATCATGTATGTGACCTTCTGGAACCCGGGTCATAACCCTAGTTTGGACTGGAGGGTCGACGGTTTGGTATTTTATCGTGAGTCACTGAGTGGTCTATACTCAGCTTGTGATACACTCAACGAGTATAACACATCGTGAAGCGACATGCTCGCGAACGCTTTCCGAAATGTGCTATTCATTCTCCTGCCCGGTTCAATACGAGAGCGCAATCAAGAGAGAAGATGTTCTGGAACGCTAATGAAAGTGATGCATTTGGCAAACATATTTTTCGTCATAACTCTTGATTATTATGGCAATACAACCTGCAACATCATAAATTCAATTAAATTAAATAGTATGTTACGTTTTAAAGCGAAAATGCCGTAAATAATGATGAAAATAACAAATATTCACAGTTGTTTCAAGTCAACGATGAGAAATCATCAGAAAGTGTTATACTTAGCGATGCCCGCTCATCGCTGCAGCTTGTCTATATTGAAGTATCTTCTTTGTATTCATTCGTGAACCATGCGACTCGACGAGAGAACATAGACACGCTTCGTAATTGAAACATAACGAACGAAAGGGAAGAAAAAATACTAAGTGGTTCACTTATCACTTCGGTTGCCAAACACTGAATGGACGCAAACCGGTATACTGGTGGTGTATAGAACTCGCAGAACTTCGCACATCCTGTCAAAGACATAGAAGGAGGATGTAAAGAGCTCGCAACGATGCAGGTAGAATGGAACGAAGTGAGGCCAACAGAGGGCAGGTAAACTGATACTGAACAAAGAGATTCAGGCACATAAGCGGGCGTGCCAGGCAACCAACACCACCCCTTGGGGTGATGCATACAGAGTAGTCATAGCCAGGACGCGTCAGCATCCCCCGAGATGCTGCAGAAGATCGTGGAAACGTTATTCCCCCGCCACGATACAGGACCATGGGCCCTCTTACCCTATGGCCCAAGCGAGATCACCCCGAACGACGAGCTCATCGCAATAACGAAATAGTTTAAGTTGAACAAGGCTCCGGGTCCGGACAGTATCCCGACAGTAGCCATCAAGACGGCCATCGAGGCTAGCCCTGACATGTTTAGAATGGCTATATGCGGATTGCATATGTGCATTGAAAGAGGTGAATTTCCAGAGAGGTGGAAAAGGCAAGAATTGGTTCTACTGTTCAAACTCGGGAAGCCACCTGGCGACCCATCGGCATACAGACCTATCTGGTTTCTGAACGATGCCGCCGTGAAACTGTAGGAATTGAAACGGATCATTCTGTTGAGGCTGACGGTTTTACCGAGAAACCCGATGACTCTGTCTTCTTGGTTTGGCTTCTGGAAGGGTAGATCGATGAAGAACGCTTTTAGAGCTGTAACCAAAACAGCCAAGATAGCGCTGAGAATCGTCAGTCATTTTGAGGTTAGGTTCGTTGGTGTAATAAAGAATACCGGACACTGGAGAGCAACTTGCTGAATAGAGCGCTAAGGGGCTGTCCATAAACCACGTGGTCATGAGGGGGGGGTTTCGGCCGATGACCATTTTGTATGGGCCAAAAAAAATTTTTGTATGGACAAATGACCAGGGGGGGGGGGGTTGAAAATTCCCAAAAAAATGACCACGTGGTTTATGGACAGCCCCTAATCTATGACAACGAGGAAGGCGAAAGGAGCTACAACATCACCTCGATGGTACCTCAGGGCTCCACTCTGGGCCCGACAATACGGAACCCGGGGAATGATGGTGTATTGAGGCTCAAATTTCCACCGCGCGTAAAACTGGTCGGCTTTACCGATAATATTACCCTCGTATACGGCGAATTGATAGAGGAAGTGGAGCTGACAACAGCGCACAGTGGTGGACCGGATGAGGTTGAGACAGCTGGCACACGCGCACCACAACACGGATGTGGTAGTGGCGAACAACCGTCAGTCTAAACAGCAGGCAATGGTAACCAAACCATGGGCGGATGCACTACGGCAACTGAGGGTTATGATCGGTGAGAAGCTGAACTTCAGTAGCCACGTGGGATAATCCAAAAGCGTTTGAGAGGGCTTCAGAAGCGTTTCAGGGTGTTTCAGGTGGCTTTTGGGACTTTCGGGAGCGTTCCTGGGATCTAATAGAGTTTCAGAGCTGCTCCACGGGGGCATGGGGTCCAGGGGGTTTCATGGGATTTCAGGGAATCCCAATGGCATTTCAGAGGTTTTCAAGGGGTTGCTGATTCGTTAAAGTGACGTTCCGTGGGGTTTCTGGGGGCTCTCGCCAGTGCTTCAAGGGGCTTCAGGTGGTTAAAGATGATTTAGGCAGAGGATTTCAGAAGCGTTCCTGGAGGTTTGAAGAGGCTTTAGGGGAGGCGTTCAAAGGGAGTTCTAGGGTTGTCCGGGTTAGGCCTCCTAAGTAACATTTTTAAGTCAAACACACTAGAAGAGGTTTTTAGAACAATCATAAAACCAAAATAAAATGTATCAGGATTAATGACTTTTTTTCAAAACCTCTATAATGCTTATTGGTCATTAAAATGTTACTTGGGCTGTCCACCTTTTCAAAAACGTTCTCTGATTCCCATGTTCACCCCCATATTTTGATTGGCATCCTAAAAGAAGTCGCTGGTCCAAATTTCAGCCAAATCCATCGAAATAAAGAGGTGCATCAAATCAATTTTTGTGTTTTCGATTATTTTCGAAATTCAAAAAAAAAAATCATAACGCTAAAACTTGTCAAAAATTAAATCTCTCAGTACAAATTGATGGATATACTTCCCAAGTAACACAGAAAACATCATTTGAATTAGGACTTAAAAAAGATGTTTTATATATGGATTATAGGTGCAATTCAAAACATCTTTAGTAGAAAATATGTTCTTACGAAGTATAGCGACAACCAGCGTTTAAGTATTGTCATCTATATATTTTTAAATTTATTCAACGTTTGAAATGCATAAAATAGACATGATAAAGATACTATCATTTTTCTCTTAATGACATGTTCAGTGAAACTTCATTAGAACATAATTTATACTTGACATACTGAGCATGTTATTTTTACGTCGAAAGTACGTTGATGGTACACAAATTTCCAGTCTTTACCACTTCTTAAATTAAGATGTTTCATAACATCTCCCAAGAGAATTTTACTTTAGTGCCATTTAATGTTCCAATATTTTTCGTCAATATAGTTAGCGGATTACATTTCACAATAGCTGATGAAATTATGCACACGTAGTAGTGCACGACGGAGAGCTTGGTAACCTGGAGTATTTCAACATCAGCCTTGTAGTATATTATCTTCAACCGATATTTTACCAAGCCTAATTATCAGATTTGCAAAACATTCGAGATCAGTAGCACAATTAAACTAATTCACTTACCTGGAAATACACTTTTTTCATTCACAAACCCAACGCAAACTGCAAAAATATTCCTAAAACTAAACTCATAAGAATGACAATCGACCTGTTTGTTTTGATTTTACTAGCTGCCTTTCATATTCGATTATGTTATATTATTGTTGGAACAAGGTATTCAGCACCAGGCAAAAACAAATTTCAACTACATACTACAACTTCTTTGGGTGGTTGTTTGAAATACGCCGCGAAGATGTTATTTTAAGGTAATTCAATGACAAACAAAGTAGCATGTTACAAAGATGTTGAAAAGATGTAGTTTGAACTCATTACAGGATCGTTATTTATTAGGCGATCAATGATCAATTTGAGACTAACTTACAGTGCCATCTAAAAAATTATACATGTTCATATCAAATTAAAAGTATATTGGAATTTTATATATTATAAATATGGATGGATAAAATTGGGACACTATTGATGTTTTCTTTATTAAAACTACAGCATAAAAAATGCTACTTTCGAAAATATTTTCAGTTCCAACACTTTTTGACGGCACTGTAATAGAATGCCACCATGTTGCTCTTCATGTAAACTTGATTTAACATTATTTAATATGCAAAAAAAACGGGATGTATATTTGAAACCTCAAACATCTGATTGAAGGCGCTTGAATTTATGGTCAATGAAATCTTTTATTTCACCATAAATCTGGGCTCGTACAAAAGATTTGATCACGGTACTGAGAAATGAAAACATGATTATTAAATCAAAATAACTTGGGAGCTCCAAAATAATGTTTGCCCATTAGCATTTCGTAAAGGAGAAGCTGAAAGGATAGTTTATTTTTGTTTTGAACTGCGACGGCAAACATCATATAATGATTTTCATTAGGTAATAACTTAGTTCCTGCTAACATGATCAGAACAAGTAGGTATTGCCAATGTTTTTGGATGCTTCCCAAATACATATAGCTACATATGTTCTGACGATGTACTGAAAAACATCTTCTATAACATCGGGCTTTTTCGGTGATATAAGTGTATGAATTTAAGTTTTTCGTATTCGTGGCCTAACATGGAGATTTGTATTAAATGCGTATATTATACACTTATACAACAACATGTGTTACTTGGGTTGTTGGCTGTAAGTTCTCCGAACACCATATGCCAATAGAAATAAAGAAAACATATGTAATTATCACATCTGTATTTAGAATAACCTTAAAAATTGATTCTTTTCTGCATATTTTGTTCTGAAACACCTTAATATACGTAATAAGTTGGATATTTTTAAACGGCATCAAAATATCTTGTACATATGTTGTGGTTATTTGCTTCTTTGACAACAATGCTGTAAGAATTGAGCAAAAAAAATAAATAAAATTCGGGAAAGCCAAATGTGTGCATTCTATACCATTTAAAGGGCTCGCAAATCGGCTTGGTGCTGCTAACATAGGGTCTCATGCGCAATCCATGGTTTTCCAAGGTTTTCAAGGGCATTGCAGAGTTGTTCAGGGAGTCTCAAGTGCGTTTTAGGAAATATATCACAGATATTATCCGAACCCCTGAAATACCTCGAAACGCCTTGAAACCGCCCTTAAACATTCTTGAAAGACTTCAAGATCCCCTTGAATTCTCCGGAAACCCTTGCGGAACCCTCCAGCAAGCCTATTAAGTGAAACCTTGGGAACCTCTCGTATACACGGAAACAAATCTGGTCCCATTTATATGATTCACAAATCATAAAACATAAAGGTTTGTTATTTTATGAAATCATGATCACGAATCATAATTTCATAAACTGAGCAACTAATATCATGATTCGTTGCAACAATTTTTCTGAGCTCGAACTCATGACCATCATCCGAGCAACTAATTGCATGATTCGTTCCAACCATTTTTATGAGCTCGAAATCATGAAAATTTTCAAGCGTTACGCGCACTCCGCACACCTGTCAAAACGTGGTCTTTCAGTGTGTGTCATCGCTGGTGAATGGTGGTAAAAGTGTAAAAAACCATTATTTTAATGAGAATATAGATTTGAATAATTATTTAATTGTTCTTTTTATGTGTTCATAGTGATCTAGCGTGGAATCGTGAAAACATTCTCCCAAAGAAACTGGTAAGTAAAAAAGTGTCGAAAATGTTTGCTTACGTTTTTTCTTCACTCATTCTTAAAGTCGATTGCGCGTCATCGTTCTCGTTTCAGCTCCGTCCATGATTTGGTTTCTTGGTCCTAGAAAATCCATCAGATTCATAAGCGATGCACACCCGAAACCATGATTTGAAATCCCATAACATGATTTAGCATCATAGTCCTAAAAAATCCATCAAATTCATAAGCGATGCGCACACGAAACCATGATTCAAAATCTCAAATATATGATTTAGCTTTATGATTTCAGAAAAAAAAGTAACGCATTGGTAGCGTTACGAGACAGCAATGGCTCATACTATCATGATCAGAAATCATGGTGTACTTTTATAAAACGAAAATGTACTAAGCTCATGAAATCATGAGTCGTTTTTATGATTTTTGGGAGCAGAATTTTACCCGTGTAAGAAATGACCGAATCTAGACATTGACTGGATGTTTTCATACTGACGTGGAGCTATGAACGGGAAAATTGTTTTAATTTCAGTTCTACCAGTTCCACAACTGGTCAATTTCATGTAATCCTGCTTCTTGCTGGAAGTGTGCGCATATGTTCCCGGTGTACAAAAAGGGCGACACAAGAGATATCGACAATTATCGCGGCATCACATCTTTAAGTGCGGTCTCAAAATTGTTTGAGCTGGTGATCATGAAACTCCTTAGGGCCCACTGCAAGCCGCTACTTAGCGAATATCAACATGGTTTCACTCTGGGACGGTCAACTACGTCTAATTTGTTGTGTCTTACATCCTACATTACGGACAGTATGGTTCGCCACACTCAAACTGATGTGATTTACACCGATTTAACAGCCGCTTTTGATTTGATAAACCACAGAATAGCGATCGCAAAACTGGACAGATTAGCAATCGGCGGAAATTCATTGTAATGGTTTAAGACTTATTTGTGTGTAATTGCTGTGTATTTTTTTGTATTAGCTTTTATGTACTCTTGACTTGTGTAGCTCTACCTTTAAGTATGTCAAAGTTATTGTTAAAAATAGACATTAGAAATAAGTATAGGATTAGGTTAAACATCATTGGGGCTGTTGTATGCCTGCTGATGTGTCCAGAATAAATAAATAAATAAATAAATAAATAAATAATCATGAATATGTGCCCGTATAGACACAGCTGCAAAGGCGTGGGTATTCAGCATGACCATGCTGGGAGTGATGGGTTCAATTCACGGTCGGTCTAGGAACTTTTCATAAAGGAAATTTCCTTGACTTCCTCTGGCATAGGATATCTTAGTGCCTGTCATACGATTTACACATGCAAAATGATCATTGGCAGTGGAAGGCCTCAGTGGATAACTGTGGAAATATTCATAGAACACACAAGCTCAGAAGAAGGCTTTGCTCCAGTTGGGCAGTTACGCCAAAAATAAGAAGAAGAAGATGTAATGAGGTATATTATTGCATTACTGATTCAACATTATAAGAGTAATGAAGGGCAGCAAAATAAAATTGAGAATAGATTTAATTTTTTTATTTCAAAAACGAACGTACGGTATTATAGTGGATCGAAATGCTCAGAAACAAACATAAAACCATCATAGTTAACTCAGTTTACGGTAGCATAAGCCTGCTGCTAGAACGAGCAGTAATTTTCCAGACAAATGTTATTCAAAACCACAAAGGTTAAATTTAAACACATAAATGTTCTACGCCGGGCACAAACAGTCCACCGGCAAACGGGCACGTCACTCAATGTCGACACTTTGTAAATATTATCCTTCCATAGTTTTCGTTAGTTTGAAAACACCCACCCCACCGAAAATAAAGCAACACACCTCCACACCAAACCAATAAACGATCTGTTCTAGCGGAAACACCAACCGAGTCAAACCTAGTCGAGTGGTGAATTTCCATCGGCAGAAGTTTCCGAAGCAGAGAAATTCACGGATATTCGAATTCGCGGGTTTCCAACAGAGGAGAGCCTACGGATCAGTTTGGAGTTTTATTGAAAATTACAGGATCCTACCGTTAACGCCTCCTATTTTCATCAGAAGATAATCAAATAACGATACAATTTTGACACGCCTTTTCATTCGGGTAAGTATTTTGGCGACCAGCTTCGGCCTCGGCAACGGTTGGTCCAGTGCGGCGCGGTTCCCGAGCAAACAATTTCCATCATACTTAATTACTTGGACAACCGTAGTCGGCTTCACGCAACACCACAACGCCGCATCCACAGCTGGTCCTCGTCGTCGTCGTCGGTCGTTGTTACTCCATACACAGCCCTCAGAATCAACGAGAAGTAGTGGCGATTCGCAATTTGGTGCAGTTTCTACCTATACTCATATCATTTTTATGATATTTGCATCCTCATCAACCACATTAACCCCGGCCACTGCTGATGATACTGCTGCTGTGGTTGCTGAACTGCTGGTTCAAGCCAAGGCAAGAGTCTGCCGGATGTAAAGCATTTTTTATTCATCGTGTTCATCGTGATCCTAACTGGCATCCTCCTCATAACGTTCGTGAAGTTTCTGCAGTGGAAAACACCCCTGGCAGTGGCAGACACTCAATTTTCACGTAATAAAATTTCCGTTGGTGCCCTAAGAAGGGCGGAGCGGAATATAATGTAATGTAAGAATTGAAAAAAAAGCTAACTAATTGCGTAGGGCGACTTATGCTATTTTCGGTAATTTCAATCTCCTCGCTATTAGGTGTTTTCTAAAACTTGGGGAATTTTATGTACCAACTGAATTGTACGTCAAGTTACAGGCAACTTGGCCGGCAAATCATCATCAAGAATAGAGATGGGCTTTTTGCGATGAAAATGGCTCCACAGCAGCTTCACTCAATCATTGACTTTACGGCCTCGAAGTCTATCATCAGTTATGAGATTTCGAAAGTCAAGGATAACGGCCAAGCTGGACCATGATAAACTAATGGTTATTGCGGGAGCAGTAGTTCCCATGAGGCTAAAGTGACGAAGTCTACTCAGACGGAAGATTTCGCAGCTGCCGTGGATAACTGACACTGAGGAAGATTACAAGTGGTAGTCGAAATACACGTATCTGTCAAAGGATAAGCAATTAGGGCGGAATTAAAAGGTACGAAACTTATTACACTCATTCGAAGTAAAAAATCCTATTTTTTTGCGTCTGAGATATCTTTACCATTACTTTACCGATTTCTTTAAAATTTTTATGGTATCATCTACACATACTATACAGTAATTGTTAAAAAAAAATCAGCTCTTTGGATGCGGTCCATAAAAAGTTATACTCTATTTTCTGTGGTGCATTTATTCGAGTACAGGCTGTTACGACCCCTCGGTCGGCGCGTCGGTGTAGAGCGGTGTAAACGATACAACGAACAAACGATGAGGCAAAGACGTCAATCGTATGGCATCCAGCTCTCGGACGGATTGATCTGTCATCTGCTTAAGGAGGGATTGTTCCGTCATCGACTCAACGTCATCTCACTACCGCACATCATGAATTGCTAAAATGATCTAAAGCAAACATTTTATAGTGATTAGTTCCTCTCTCAAGTTTCTCTTTTGTATTCTAAATAAGCAGAGTTTGCCAATTGTTGAAACTTAGACTTTCATAATCCTAATGGTATGACGGAAGGAGTTATAACATGAATATCTGTTGATTAATCCCATATTGCCCTTTAAGGTGAACCAGCTTTTAGTTTCTCAAATTGCACGTTGTGCTTAATGATCCATAGGAACAAATAATTTATCAGACTGATTGTAAATTGGTGGGTAAAGCAAACCAGCTCATCAGCATATCACATACTGATTTGCAACTTTCTCCCATGTAGTTTTATGAGGATCGGCGCAATCAGAGAACTGATGTTGGGGAGTTTTCGGGGTCTTTTGAGCCACATACACTGATGTTCAGTAGTGCAGATATGCTAAAAGCTAAATATTATTCCGTTAATAAAATTGCCCATTGCCTATCCATTGAAAACTTACATTGGTCACCCTATACTCAAGTCAGATCCAACAAGTATCAACCGGTTCACCGAAAGTGATATGAATATCACTGCTGTAAAGACTATTGTTCAATATATAGAATAAACCTTCATCGAAATCTTGTCTACTTACATGTGGATAGCAAGAGAACAATGAATCCTTGCTTTTCCCTACGAGCAAATTCCAAGGCACTTACTGGGCAAAATCCTAATAACAGCATTTAGATTAATTTAAATATTCTCTACATATCCATGGAATACTTACAATTCTAGTGACAATAAATTACCCATTTAATTCCAATCTACTTCCAAAATTAATTCTTATCACTTGATGTGTATGCTTTGTCTATAAAATACAATTCAGACTTCTTTTCATGCTAGAATCAAAACAACATGACCTATCGGCATATCCTTTTTGCTCATGCCCTATCAGCAGCTAATCCATTAACCGTGTTGCCAATAATATGGTCTTACCATTTACTCCGCGCGAATGGGTTCGACTAGATACACCGCAACACTTCCCCGACCCGTAAGGCTGGTTTGATCCCTATACAACAGCTATACCACTTTCTACATCTAGTCGCGCCAGCTTGGCTACCGGTCGCTCCATAACTCCCGTCGCAGTTTGAACAATGGCGGCCCGCACTCTTCCATCCTGACCTTCCATTACTCTCACTACTCTTCCCCGTATCCATCCATTCCGTATCTTCTCCTCTACAATGATCACCAGGTCTCCTACTCCAATGGGTTTCACATCTTCGAACCATTTGGTTCGACGAGCGATAGTTGGCAGATATTCTCGTATCCATCTCCTCCAAAATTGGTCAACCATAGATCGGCAAAGTTCCCAGCTTCCTCTGCAAACCATCTTCGGGTCCGCTGGAGTCCTCGGTGGTTGAACTACTCCGGTTGAACTCATTAAGAGAAAATGGTTTGGGGTCAGTGCTTCCTGTTGCTCCTACGCCAACGGGATGAACGTTAGTGGCCTAGAATTGACCACACTTTCCGCCTCAACTACGAACGTCGCCAACGCTTCTTCCTTTGGGACCTCCGTAGTTTTGATTGATACGGACGCTCGTATGCTTTTAGCCTCGCTTCTGGCAGAGGAGCCATCCGTGGAACTGTCGGGACCGCCTTCCTCACCTTGCACTGCATACACGTCTTCGCCACCTTGCGGACTGCTGAACGCAGTGTCGAAATGTGAAACCGCTGCCTCACTTCGTTGACCACCGTCTCTCCGTTCGCGTGGAGAAATCTGCGGTGGTAGGGTAAGCGTACCAATTATGGCTATAGTACCAATTATTCGCCATAGCTGATTTTCACCCTTGAGCGATGTAAATCAAAAGGAAAAATTTCGTGAACAACAGATCACGTTCACAAAAGATGGTTGCACTCATTTAAACTCCACATTTTGCTTAAATTGTGGTAGAAATAAATCATTTTCCTTAAATTTTTGACTTCCTTGCACCCTTTTTCGCCATAGTGTACCACCCAGTCAACCAATGATCGTATAAGATGTTGAATAGGATGTTAAAGTGGAGGCGATATGCGTACATTTTACATGCGCCTAAATGGAGGCATGCACGCATATGACCTCCACTTTATCATCTTATGCAACATTTTATACGAATACTGGTTGTCTGGGCAGTTATGGCTAACCCCGTAAGGAATGCATGCAAATAGTGCGAAAAGGAACCGAAGTTATAAAATGTAACCATGACTGGTACAGGGTTCCTATCAATGGCACACGCTGTAATAAATACTAAAAGTAGTTTTGGCTCCGTTTCTATATTTTTCCTGTAAAGTATGAAAACTAAGCTATCTTTCAACTTCTTGATGACATTCGTTGGTCTTCTCGTTATTTTTGTATAAATAGCTTTCCTTAGGTAGTGCCATAATTGGTACACGCACCCTACCATTCCAGCAACAATTTAGTAACCGCATGCTCCTTTGGAAGAATAATCGGAAACCTGGTATCGTATGATACGAAAGCAGCTGCACAAATTCTAGTCTCCGATCGCATAACGCCGGTATCGTCCATGAACGGCGACAATGTCCGAATCTTGCTTGTTCGTTCTAGCCGTACCGAACAGTTCTCCTGTTGATCACGTGCAGCGCTGAGAGTTACTGCTTCATCTGGATACTCCTCGCTCTGCACCAGGCGAAATATAGCCATCTCCGCTTGCGATAGTTCTTGTTGCGTCAGCGGTCCCTCTGCTAGCGGCTCCTTCTTCACCTTGTGCTTCAAATTTCGGCAGTATCGGAGAGAAAATGCCACTGAACGCTGCAAACGAATCTAGTTGGAAAACCGATGCCACTCGATTACACGGAGCTCAGTTGCTTTTGAATGCATCAGACAAATTCTAATTTCCTCGGTGGTTGCTTCGTCGTTTGTTCTTTCTCCGAGAGGCCATTCGTTTTCGGAGGAACGCAGAAATTCTGGTCCCCTAAACCACGAACTTGTCGACGAAAAGCATGGACCTTTTCCCCACTTGGTTGCCAAATCTGCTGGATTTTCCTTGGTTGGCACCCATCGCCATTGCGCAGCATCCGACTTCGAAACAATTTCACCGACGCGGCATGTGACGAACTGCCGATATCTCCGATGGTCCGAATTGATCCAGGCTAACACTGTTTTCGAGTCGCTCTACATTACCGTTTTGTCGATCTTCAGCGAATGCCCATTGCGGATAGTTTTTAGTAGACGAACTCCTATCACCGCCGCCATCAGCTCCAACCTTGGAATTGACATCGCTTTCAACGGTGCTACTTTCGCTTTGCCTCCGACCACTGCTATCTCAACCGTGTCCGTAAACTCCGCTCGAAAATATGCAACGCAGGCGTACGCTTCTTCACTGGCGTCGACGAAGACATGCAGTTGAAGGTTGATGATCTCGTTTTGCGCCCGGAGAGGAAAATAGCAACGCGGGACATGTACTTCGTCCAGCTGTTCAAACCTGCTTGTCCAGCGCATCCACAGCTCCTTCAACTGCTCCGGTATCTGCTGATCCCAATCGGTTTTCGACCTCCACAGCTCTTGTATTAGGATCTTCCCGTAGATGAGAAAGAAGCATAACAACCCCACAGGGTCGAACGGACTCATCACGACGCGCAACGCTTGTCGCTTTGTGGGATGATCCGTTTCAAGTGGCAGCGTCGTCGAAAAGGTGAACACATCTTCTTCCGGTTTCCAGAACATCCCTAGTACACGCTCTGTCGAGTTGCCGTTGTCCAACTGGAGATTCTTCTCTGCTGCCGTATCGGTTTCCCCGACCCGTGCAAGAACTTCTTTTGAGTTTGACAGCCAATTTCGCAGGTGGAACCCGCCGAGGGAGTGTACATGTTTTACGTCCAAAGCTATCTTCACTGCTGCCTCGACATTGTCTGCGCTGTCAAGATAGTCATCCTCGTAGTGCTTACGCACGATGGCCTCCGCTGCTTCCGGATACTCCGACGAGTGCTCCTCGGCATTTCTGTTTTTAACAAACTGTGCCGAACACGGCGAGCAGGTTGCTCCAAACGTGGCGACGTCCATAAGATAGACGTCTGGAACTTGCGCTGGATGTTCCCGCCATAGCAGACGTTGCGCATGTCGATCCTCTGGCCGAATCTGAATTTGATGGAACATCTCTTTCAAATCGGCGCAGAGTGCGACTTGCTTCTCGCGGAATCCGAAAAGCACATCGAGCAACGTATTCAGTAGATCTGGCCCCTTCAGGAGCATCGTATTCATGGAGACACCGTCCACCTTCGCCGCCGCGTCGCAGAAAATACGGATCTTTGATGGCTTCTTCGGGTTAATAACGACGCCCAACGGGAGATACCACGTACGCTTCGGATCCGCCGCTCTGAGCTCGTCTGGAGTCGCTTTATGTAGGTAGCCCTTCGTCTGGTATTCGGACCACTGCCTCACGACACTCTCGCCTACTACTGGGTCTTTCCGTATACGCCGCTCCAAGCATTGCAAACGCCGAACTGCCATCGGGTAACTATCCGGAAATTCAAAACGATCATATTTCCACAGAAGCCCTGTCTCGAAACGTTGTCCAATGCGCTTAGTGGTATTCTCCAAAATTCTCTTCGCTCTTTGCACTTCCGCCGATTCTAGGCATGGCGCGGCATCAACACCCAAGCTTTCTACAGAAAAGAATTGTTTCACTAGATCGTGAAGGGCCTGGTCGTCTTCGCAGTCGCATATATGGAAACTATGTGTGTGGTCGATCCTCTCGTTCCTCGATCCATACACCGTCCACCCGAGTCGAGACTTAGCCGCAATAGGTTCTCCGGGCTGACCTTCCCGCATCTTCAGCATCGCCGTGACGTGTGCATTATCATTGCCGATGAGTATCCGCGGGAGCGCGTTCTCGTACCCTCTGATCGGCAACCCCTTCAGATAAGGAAAAGCATCTGCCAATTCTGCATATCGCAGCGATTGTCGCGGCAGGTCCAGTTTCCGTACTGTTCGCACGTCCTTCAACGCAAATTTACAATGGCTGTTCTCTCCAGAAATCTCCAACGCCACTTGTTGAGAATCCGCTTCGACTCGCTTCACGTTTGAAGTCCACTGCAGGCACAGGGGAAGTGGCTGCCCAGTCACGCCCAACTCATTTACGATCTCCTCGTCCACCAAGGTTCTAGCCGATCCATCGTCCAGAAAGGCATACGCGGCCACCTTTCGATTATTGCCGTGCAGCATTACAGGAACAATTCGGAAAAGTACCGCCCTGTCCGCTGAATGGTGGTTGGTTATCGCACTTGATCCTTCCGCCTTCGAGTCAGCCTTCGCTTGATTTTCGTTTTCCCTCTGCTTCGAGTGCAGCAAAGGATGATGTCGCAGCTGGCATCCGTCGATATCACATGTTCCTCGAATCCTACAAGGTCGTTTTCCATGGATTCCTAAGCAGATCCGACATAGCCCCAATTGCCCGGTTAGCTTCCAGCGTTCTTCCAGAGGCTTCTTGGCGAATACGGAACAATTCTTCACCCGATGTTCTGGATCCTTGCAAACCAGACAGGCCGGACTCGAACGCTCTTCTTTTCGTCCGAGCATACAATCCTCCTTCCCCGGCGTCTTCAGAGCTGCTTCCGTAGAGTGCGCCCCACAGAAACTCTTGTCCTTGCCACCTCTCGCTCCTCGCTGCTGCTGTTCTGGTTGATGCTTTGGGTCGTAGTGCAACGTGACGTCAGTTGCCGCTCGCATCAGCGTTGCCATGTATTGCGAGAATGCCCGGATGTTCGCATCCACGCAACGTTGCTTATACAACGACCAGTCCAGCTTCATATTGGCGGGTAGTTTATCCACCAACTCGAACAACAACATCGGATTGTTTAGGTGAGCCTGATGTCCGCCTGCTTCCAGGTGATCGCTGAGGTTTTGCACCGCCATTCCATACCCGATCAAAGTCTCGAGCCGATCCTGTTTCGGCGCTGGAGCCCCACGAAGCTTCTGCAACAACGTATAGATTAGCAGCTCTGGTCTACCGTACAACGTCTCAAGGGTAGCTATAACGTGTGGAACTGCTGCAGGAAGAAGCAAGCGACTACGCACTGCGTCAAGTGCATTTCCCTTCAAACTCCGCTGCAGTCTGGCCAAGTTCTCCGCTTCTGAATACCCATACGCCTGGGTGGTGTTAGTAAACGAGCTGATGAACAGTGGCCAATCTTCTGGGTTTCCGCTAAACGTCGGTAACTTTTTTGCAATAACTTGCCGTGCTGCAATCTGCTGCGGGCTCGGTCCCCAACCATGCTGATCAGCGTTCTGAGCGAGATTCTCCCTCGGACTCTCTACCGACTGCCTTTCTGGGTTGAGTGATGTGTGCAGCTCCGGGTTCCGCATCGGTTGATCTCTGCGTCTCAGCAACGGTTGTTCATCTCGTGTGTTCACCGGATAATCACCAACCGATTCGCTTGTTGCAACTGGTCGCGCACTGCAGGAATCACCAATTCTCGTACCACTTGCCATATTCACTACCGAGGAAACGATTCGCGAATTGCTTGCTGGCAAATGTCTCGCAAACCCGCCGATTTGCGATTGACTGGGAATTAACGAGGGAGCTATTGACTGCGGAATATTGGATTCATTCCATGAGCCAAGAGTGGAGTGCGGATGTATGTACCCGAGCGAGACTTGGTTGTTGGCGCTCACGCCTGGTACTCTAGAGCTGACGCTTACAGGGGGAAGTCCTACCCTACTGGTGCCTGACTGCCTTATGATTTCCGATGTTCGACCAATCATGCCTCCTAACGTACCCTCGCTAATACTATCTTCTAAGGAAATGCCTTGCAAGGCCCTATCGAGAATGTTCTTTCCCGGCTGCTTTTCGCCGCCCTGGCTAGCACCTGTTCCGATTGTCGCCGTGGTTTCCTTCTGAAGACCGACCTCCGAGGGTATTTCCGCAGATGCCGCGATCGTCGAACTCATGATCTCTTCCTGCTGCTTCTGCCACTCTTCTACCTTACTACGTGAACTCTGCTGCGAATACACGCTCCCGGTATCACTTCCGCCCTCTCTCTCTATCTCTTCGCGCAACCGGAAAGATTCCTCAAGGACCTCTGCCTCCAGCTGCAACTTCTTATTTTCTAATTCTAATCGTTTTAAGGCGAAAGCCTTCCGCGCCTCTAGCTTTTCTAGTTCTAACTGAGCTCTTCTAGCCCTAACGCTGGACCTCGTTCTTCCGGAGACGAAACTACCGGCTTTGCTCAAGGACTTACCAACTTTAGACTTCTCAAAGTCTGACGGGATAGTTAGCGATAGTTGCTGGCATCCAGGGCAAGTGAAGGTTTTACCTTGCTCCGCGATACTGCCGGTCACTCCGACGCATTCGAAATGCCACCACGACCTACAGTGGCAGCAGCTCAACATCCTCTCGGTGTCCGGATTGCTACACGCCTGGCAGTGTGCGACGACGTCGGTTCCATCCTTCTGGCTGCGGGTACTCATTGGGACGTAGCTCGTCTGATCGACCGCAATCTTTTAGATTTTGTTGGGGAGTTTTCGGGGTCTTTTGAGCCACATACACTGATGTTCAGTAGTGCAGATATGCTAAAAGCTAAATATTATTCCGTTAATAAAATTGCCCATTGCCTATCCATTGAAAACTTACATTGGTCACCCTATACTCAAGTCAGATCCAACAAGTATCAACCGGTTCACCGAAAGTGATATGAATATCACTGCTGTAAAGACTATTGTTCAATATATAGAATAAACCTTCATCGAAATCTTGTCTACTTACATGTGGATAGCAAGAGAACAATGAATCCTTGTTTTTCCCTACGAGCAAATTCCAAGGCACTTACTGGGCAAAATCCTAATAACAGCATTTAGATTAATTTAAATATTCTCTACATATCCATGGAATACTTACAATTCTAGTGACAATAAATTACCCATTTAATTCCAATCTACTTCCAAAATTAATTCTTATCACTTGATGTGTATGCTTTGTCTATAAAATACAATTCAGACTTCTTTTCATGCTAGAATCAAAACAACATGACCTATCGGCATATCCTTTTTGCTCATGCCCTATCAGCAGCTAATCCATTAACCGTGTTGCCAATAATATGGTCTTACCATTTACTCCGCGCGAATGGGTTCGACTAGATACACCGCAACAACTGAGGATATACTTTTTCAATTCTTCCTCTCATAACAGGTTTGGTTTTAACAGAAAAAGATAAAACAAAACAAAAACAACCAAACGAAAAATTCTAACTTACAGAGAATACATATTGCGATAGGAAAAGAATCCCGACAAATAGGATATAAAGAAGGAGTAAAAAAATATAAGGAATACTAAACGTAAGTTTCAAATTATAATCTAAAATGATATATGTAGCTAAGCAAACTTTACATAACCGTTTACAGGAAGATTTTAATCCTGTTCCAATTAACCGATTGAATTCTTGGAAACGTTTCCTTTTACGCCTCCTTGTTGACTTTTCGTCAACACAGGCCTTATTGCAGGAAACCGACGATATGTGCACTGTGCATACACGATCCAGTGTAAAACAGCAAGCCCCCAACTGGAGGACCAAGGTGCCTGGCGTCGGCTTCAAAAAGTCAATGATTCGTTTGAAAGCGTAATGATTCATCATTACACCTTAATCAATCAGGTTTTTTGGTAAAGAATTATAACTACCAAACCTCTCTCCCCCTTCCCTCACAAACTAAGTTTCCCTTCTCCACTCCTGGAAATATTTTCCCATACAAATAAATCATTCAAACTAGTCGAAAAAAAAAAATGTTTGATTGAACTGAATACTTGTTTTCTTTATGGCTAGAACTTGGCCTGCCTTGCTTCAACTTAGTGTTCTTTGAGCACTTCCACAGTTACTAATTGAAGGGCTTTGTTCAGCAGCCATTACATGGATCTGTATATTCCCGGGTAGAGGCAAAGAACAAACCAACGACATAATAAAAACTAATTTTGCCATCATATCTCATTTTATCATTCGTATGTTATTTATGAATAAAAATTAAATAACTCACCAAGAACAAAAAATATTATCATTGCATAATTTGTTATTCTGAGCTATTATTGAATAACAATAAATAACTGAATAATACTTTATGGATCACCCCTGAGGATAAAAATAGTTACTATTGTGTTATTTTCCGGTACAAAATCAGTTGTTCTTTATGTTCTTTTACCTCTTATTCCCAACAAATAAATAACAAATTTTGCCATTCAGCTATTCATTTTTAATGGCAAAATTTGATCTTCGTTAGATTTTTTCTTCAACCCGGGTTGTGAGGCAAGCACAATGATACACTAAGCCCAGGGAGTCGAGAAAATTTTCCCAACTGGAACGGAAATCGAACCCGCCCACATTGGAGTAAATCATATCAAAACCTGATCATAAGTGGAAAAACTCAAAATGAAGTAATTGGGTTTTCCGTTTTGTTTTTGCCAACTGTAGTTATCGTGTAATCGTTTGACAGCTTAGCAGTGTCCAAATGTTTTGTTTACGCTTATCGGAAGAGGTTTAGTGAAGCTGAATGTTAGCCGTTTTCTTTGATATAACTCACAGCGCGTGCAAGTTTTGACCGTACAAAGTGAATAAAATTGACAGTCAATCAACTCAACGATGCAGTTTGTTAAAGAAGGTTAATGCTATTATTCTGTTAATTTGAAACCCAAATAAATTGACGTTATTTTTACATACAATATATGAAAATATTGAAAAAAAAAATATTTGATGGAATCCTTTACCGTACATTCAAAATGAAATAAGTTGATTTTCCGGCTGTTTCAGGGAAATCTGCATTCAGTGTATGATAAAACTATTGTTCCTCTTTCAAATGCAGAAAGAAAACCTTCCGGATGTTTCCGATTTCAAAAGTTGCAACACTTTGAAAAAAATCGTGATAATTATATTATTATATGATATTATTTCCCTAAAAACACTATTTGGCCCTCTGAACGTATTTTTGCTGAAAACTAGAATTCATTAGCTTTCAAGCAAAAAAAGTTTAAAATCGGTCAACTGGTTCAAAAGCTGTGATTTTTTGAAAAATTTTAGTTTTGAAAAATCTTGATTTTTACAATCATAAAATTGGTCACCCTAATGATGAAATTAAAAAATACGATTCTTATTAATTTCGATAAACTACAAAACCACCAAGTGTCACGATGTTCGGAGACACACTATATCAATCTTCTATGGAATGGTAGAATTATTATTAAAAAAAATCTTGTTGAAGTCGGTTAGATTGGTTGTTTCTCACTGCTAGGTGAATTTATTGTTATAAAATTCATTGCAATCTATGAAATACGTTTCATTACTAATTTGGGTTTTATTTGGGTTGCGAAAATACGTCAAAATAATTTTGATCAGTTTTGATGTACTAGGTGCTCCACTGTGCCGCCGTCACTGGATTGGCGATTCAAAGCCTTAACCACCAGGCTAATTGGAGACAAAATGCTCCCATGTGCCATGTACCATATTACCACAAGTCTAAAACAAACTCACTAATTCCTTCAAGGACTCCCTCAGAAGAGCCTGTAAATAATAATTCACAAATTTCTTCAGGGAGGGATTCCTATAAAAAAATCGGGAATTGCGGCTTGTTTTGAAAAAATCTCCAAAGATTATTCGGCAAATTCTCTTAGCGTTTGCATCGGAAATTTCTTCTTAAATTCCTCTAGAAATATAAAAAATAGATTGAGGCTTCATTCAGAAATCCTTCTAGAAATTTCTTTGAAAAATTCCTTCAGAAATGTGTACAAGGATTTTACTAAAAATTCCCCAAGTAATTCTCTAACGGATTTAAAAAAAATCTTACGGGGATTAAAAATAAAATTTTCTTCTTTGGCTACTTTAGATATTTCTCAGGTTGATGTAACACCTGATCCCAACTAGGCACAACTCGTTTTATAAAGTTTATTACCCTGTTGGGACTACTTCGCCAAATTTCCAAGGGCTCTAGAAACCCTTTACCAAATACCGCCAATCTTTGATGGGACAGCACTCCACAGTTGCAGAGTAAGTGTTCGGCAGTTTCGTTTTCCGTTTGACAGAAATGACACTCGGAGGATTGAGTTTTTCCAATCTTACTTAGATGATAGGGTCTTGTACCATTTGGGCAGGTGCATCTATTTTGGGCACTTACCGCTATAACTATGTAAGTCAATTTCAAACCGATTGATTTCAAATTCAAATTCAAATCAATCGGTTTGAAATTGACTTAGTTATAGCGGCAAGTGCCCAAAATAGGTACACCTGCCCAAATGGTACAATACTCTATTTACTCGGGCAGTAGCCAGTCATCAGACCAGTAATTACCCTGAGATCTCTTTTATTTAGATTCAATATGGACCTGGCTTTTTCTGCACTGGGTTGTATGAACCTTTTCGCTTGCATGGATGTATCGGTGGCATTCCAATTAGATTCTACCGTGGACATTTCCCAAGTTTTTAGTTTCATCCGTAGAGCACACTCAGGAATTCTACAAAAAGGTTCAGGGCATACAAAGCTTGATGCCGCACCCCGTCTTGCGAGAATGTCGGCATTTTCATTCCCCAGGGAAATAGCCTAGGGCTAAAAAACTGGTTAATACAGATAAAAAAATAATAATAATAATAATCTTCAGAAATTTCTCCACGGAATCCCTTAAAAGTTTCTGCAAATATTCAGAATTTTCAGAATTATTCAAAAATTTCTTCGGGATTTCTTTTGGAAATCCCTTCAGAGATGCCTTTAGAAATTATTCCAGAGATTTTTCATATTTTTATTTCAGTTTTTTTTTGCCAAGAACTCTCTCAAGAATTCCTTTGGAAATTTTCCCAAGGACTTCCCCATAAATTACTTTGGGCCTGTCCATAAACAATGTAGACTCTTAGGGAGGTGGGAGGTGTCTTCCCAAAATCTACTCTCCTTTCAAATTTCTAAAATTTTGTGTGGACATGTGCGCCATGTTAGTCGAGGATTTAGGTAGGTTCACATACTTCAGCGATTAGAAAACCACTGGGCTGCAAACATGTTCTACAGCTAAACATGGCGTGAATCAAGTCACAGTTAATGACGTCACGAAACAAATGAGATGGCTGAAGGGTTCGAAGGACTTTCGGGGGGAGGCCATCGTCCACTTTAAAACAGGCGAGCGTGTAGATCAGACGTGCTAAAGTTAAATAGTGGAGTGAACAAAGCCAATAGTAAAAAAAAAAAAAAAATCTGTAACTAGCTACCTGCCAACTACTAACCCGTACAAGCTAGCAGCTGCAAGAAACTCCTCGAGCTGGGTCTAAGAGTCGGCTTACTACTGGGTGATCAAGGGACGCGTGACAAAGTATGGAAAACACAAGAATTTTCATGTTCTTTAAACAATTTATTAGCCCTATTCTGTGGCGTGTGGGTGTAAGAAAATATTTCGTGTGGCGTGTATGAGAGGGGATCGATCACTGGGTACTCACTACTCTACTCCTTCGGGGTTGACCTCCACGGTAACGCACGATTGCGATAGCCCTACCGTGGGGCCGGATTCTCGCAGCGGGGCTGCTCGGTGATGGTGCCCGTGGATCCGGAAGCACATCGGATCTGTCCAGCGGCTTTGCTGGGGTGTTGTTGCTGGGCTTGAAGGCGTCTTCTCTCATAGACTGTATCGGCACGGCCCAGGACGAGACCAGAGTGACCGTGCCGAGAGAGGTCCCTCCTAGATAATTAGGGCCGGCGGCCCGAGGGATTCGTCCGGAATCGGACGACGGGGTGTCCTTGGCATTTAGACTCGGAAGCCATTTTGACTTCCGAGCCGACCCGTGTGAGGACCGTATTTTAGAATACGGCAAGAGGTCCTGATAATTAAATTTACCGTCAGGGTGATCAATTGATCAAAATTCAAAGTAAATTTCCTGAACGGTAGTAGGCCGTTGCCCCAGGTCCCGCCATCGGAAAAGGGGGGGAGGTCGTAGAAACACTACGCGGCACTACTTTAACGATCGCGAAGATCGGTGTGTCTCACACGGACGCCTATATATTTCTGCCCCAAAATGCTCCAATTAGAAGATGGCAGCGCCCATGGCAAAGAATTTCGGCCATCTCTAAAATAGTCATGCAAAGCCGGATAGCCATACTCTACGCCCTTCAGCAATGCTGAGTTGTAAAAGTTTGGTAGCGGAGTAACCCTCTCAGTCGTGTGGGGCCTTCTGATATATACATAAAAAAAACATGAAATTTCTGCCAACATTTGGCTCATACAAATAATGAAAATCCTAGGATGTAACCGACAGGTTACAAAAGTCTGCGTAGTTTATACTTTAGCGTCTTTGTAGATTGTTTAAGAAAATCTTTCAAGAATTATTAGGAAAATTCTTTCTTCAGGAGTTTAAGGGATTTTTAGATGAGAAGAAATTTTATGTTGAATTATTCCAGAAATTTTGCCAAGAATTCTGCTGGGAAATAGAGTTTCCACCGCAGAGATTTCCCAAGGAGTTTCTTAAGGCATTCTTTCAATTTGTTTTTTTTTTTAGAAATTCTTCCTTTGATTTGGAGTTTTCCTAAGATTCCTTCAGATATGCCACAAATTCTTCCTCCAAGTACATATCCAGCGATTTCTGAAGAAATTCTTGAAGGAATTCATTCAGAAATTTGTATGAAACTCCTCCAGGGATTCCGTCTGAACTTCTTTATGATTCATAGAATTACTTCAGCAATATCATCAGAAATTTCTCAAAAAAAAAAGGGTTGCTTGCTTTTTTTCGCAGAAATTCAAATGGAGTTTTCTATAAAATCTCGAAATTTCTTCGGTAATTTGTTCAAGGATTTCTTCACAAATTTATGCAAGGAATATTTCATCGTATTCTCCAATAGACGGGCTTGGTGGTCTAGTGGCTACCGCTTCTGATTCATATGCAGAAGGTCATGGGTTCAATCCCTGGCCCGTCCCTTTCATCCTACTTTGTATCTTTCTATCCACTTTCTCTCTCTCTCTCTCTCTTCTCCACATATACAACTCATGTATATTCATATGTTCATAGCCATCGCTAGGACCAGAAACGAATTGGAAAAAAGTCGTTTCCCTCCCTCCCTTCCATCTTCCACTCACAGCACAGTGTATATAACGCCTACACGTTATGCAACCAAAGCGTGCTGTGCCGCTTGACCTTATTCACTTTATTCACCACCACCTTACGAACACTATAAATAACCCCCCATTCATGGATCGCATCACCGACCCAACGGTGACTCCCAGATCTCCCATCCTTTCCATCTAACAGATACCCCAGTCCGTGCTGATTGTGGGGATGCAGAGGTGATCTCGGTCTTTAGTAGCAACAACCAGCACACTCTAATATTCCTTTCCCTTCCCAACTGACTATAAGGACGTGGCCGGCGCCGTTATTGATCCAAAATGTATGAGCTGCTTAAATTGCACTTTGAGAATAAGTGGAGTGTCCCCAGCCCTTATTCATTTGGATCTCAGTGCAATTGGAACCAGCTCAGATTAATCACGGAGTAGCAACCATTGACATGTATAGTCAGATTTGATCGTGATTGATTGATCGGAATATTTCATCGTATTCTCCAATTTTCCAATTTCACCATGGATTGGTTCAAAATTTTCTCTGGAGAATCTCCAAGCTATCTCTTGGAAAACTTCTCATCAATTCCTCCTATAATCCATTAATGGATTTTTTTTACAAATTCTTCCAAGAATTTTTTTTTTCAGAATAACTTCCACGGATTCCTTCAGAAATAACTAAAGACTAACTTTCATAAGTAAGAAATTCCTCCAGCAGCACTTTCAGAAATTTTCAGCTCTTCAGAAAATTCTCCTTCTGAATACGCTTCAAGGATTCCTTCAGGAAGTCTCAAAAAATCGTCGAGGGATTACTTCAGAAAGTTTTCCAGGGAGTCCTACAGAGATTCTTCCAAGGAATCTTTCAGATATTGTTCTAGTATTTTCTTGTGGAATTCGTTCAGGTTATATTCACAAACACCTTCATAGATTCCTGTAGGAAATCAAACACAGATTCCAACGGGGGTTTTGCAAGGAGTTTCTTAAGGGATTACTCCAATTTGTTTTAAGAAATTCCACATTTCAGTTGAAATATACCCTGGATGCTTTCAGTAATTCTTTCGGGAATTCTTCCAGATATTTTTCTAGGAATTCTTCCAGGAGATCCTTGTTCAGATACCTCCTTTAATGAAATTTTCTGATATTTCACCAAAAGTTCTTTCGGAAACATCTTCACAAACTTCTTTACATTGCAAGAATGATTTCAGAAATTTTGGCAGGGGTTTCTTAAAAAAAGTTTCATGATTTTTTTAAATGGATTCGTCCAGGATTTTTTTTAGAATTTCAAGCAAAAAATCATTCAGGTGTTTCTCCAATACTTCCTTCCAAAAATTGCTTCAATACTTCCTCTAGAGATTCTCCAAGCATTCACTTAAAATGCTTGAATGAATTTCTACAAAAATGAACACATAGATTTTTTTTACAAATTCTTCCATGGATTCTTTCAGAAAAAACCTCACAAGATTGCTACAGGAAATTAAACAGAAATTCCATCGTGGTTTCTTAAGGTATTCCACGAAGATTTTTGTTTCAGAAATTTCAGTTTAATTTTGGAATATTCCCAAGTAACACACTTGTTACCGAAGAGTCACGGCGGCGCAGGTTTTTGTTGCGCAGAAGTCACTGTGACTTACTTCTAACAAATAAACACTTACTTGCTAGAAGTAAGTCACAGTGACTTCTGCACAACAAAAACCTGCGCCGCCGTGACTCTTTAGTGACAAGTGTGTTACTTGGGTTCCTCGAACCTTCAGATATTCCTCAAGTCATTCTTTGAGATTTCGACAGGAATTCTTTGAGGAAATCATTCAGAAATTTTTACAGAAATTTGTTCAGAATTTTTTCCGGTGAATCATAGTGATTTTTTTCCAGGACTTCATTCAGAAATACCTTCAGATAGGGTATCGGGATGCTTCGTTGGCATAGTCCCCTCGTTCGGCCTATCTCAATGTAAACCAAAATCTCAAACAAACACGCATAATTGGATATCGGAAAAGCTATGCGCCAATCAACTGTAACATTTCGTTTCAATTTTAGCACTTTGGAGCATTAAAATTGAATGAAAATGTCACTTTGTTAAGCTTTTGTAGACGCCATGATTCTTCGGCTTAGTGGGTAGTCTATACACATGATCATAAATGGCATGATTCTGGGACATTTTGAATTGACTTTTTAATAACTGAACATTTGATGCGACGGTCAAAGACGCTATTTTGAACATGTGTATTTGTTTTCAACGAATAATAACTATTTTACAAATTGAATGTGGGCCGAATATTGAGGACATTTTTTTCACTATGTACCCAAATCTTGGCCCATCAGTAAAGTGACGTCAACAACATTGCTTGCGTAAGAACCAGAAAGAACGAAAAGGAAGAAAGATTTTGTGTGCGGTGACTGTAAAAATATAACACAATAATAGGGTTGCGTTGTTTTCGTTACTAAATTAAGAAAGAACTCTAGTTAAAGTGATTTATTTATAGTTTTTTTGAAAATTTGGCTGCGAAAATGTAATTTAAAAGTAAGATTGGTAAACAAACAGAGATAATACTTCAGTAGAAATATTGAAAAAATGAGATAGTGGTTCTAGTGCATGGAAAGCAATAGGCCAACGTTGTATCCACTAATAGGCCAATTTTTGTACCATAGAACAACGTTGCATACCATCGCATCCAATCTTTTCTGCTTAATTAAGTAAATTCTTGAATATTTACGTAAGTTTGCTTCCAATTGGAGAAACATGCATTGCCTAGAGTGTGTAATAGGGTCAACATATTATTTCTAGTGCTATTAATTCATGAGCTATGGTCAAAATTGTCAAGGCGGCTTGCAAATTAGGCCAAGGAATGGTACATATACCCTACTTGTTTAACGATGCAAGAGTAACTTTAGAATTTTCAAGCGTGATTTTTTTAACAAATGGAATTCACGTATCATCCAGACGTTTCTCCAGAAATTCCTTCGAAAATTCGTTCAGAAATAACTACAAGGATTCTTTCCGCAGTTGCTTCAAGCATTGCTTAAAAATTGTCTCTAAAGATTCTTCAAACATTGTCCTAGAAAACTTCTTATGAACTCTTTCTATGATATATTCACGATATTCTTCAAAAAAAAAATCCAGAGATTATTTTAGAATAATGTTTACAGATTCCTTGGGAAATTTTTATAACAATTATTTCATAAAAACTTTTCAAATTCTGAAATTGTTACAGCAATTCTTTCAGATTTTTTAGATATTCTTCTCTTTCAGAGCAGTATTGGTAAAAACTCAAATTCTCAAATATCATGGTTGATTTGTATCATGGGCGATTCTTGACTCGCCAAACCCACCACCGAAAAAATCATGCATGGTTGAATCGTGATTTTACTCACTGCTTTATTTTTCGGTGTTCTTATTAGTTTCAACGAATTTTTTAGGATTGTATGACAAGTCTAAATCTGGCGTACAACAACATATAATGACGGTCTTCATTTCATTTTTTTTTCTTCATCAAGGGGGTCGCGAGGGACTGTCGAAAATTTTTCTGTAACAGACTTTAAAGAATTCCTCTAAAGATTTCATCAGAAAATCCTTCAGAAATATGTACGTTCAGAAATTCCTCTAGTGAATCTTTCTGAAACGCCTCCAGGGGTTGTTTTGAAAATATTTTCAGAGACTTCTACAATATTGCAAGAATAAGTTCAAATCAAGCCCATGCACAAGGGGGGGGGGGATGTTGGGTGTTAATACCCCCCCCCCCCATTACCGACGCTCCATACACTAGGCGCCCTTCCGCCTTTTGCCGAAATTGGGGAAATCACTCCCCCTCCCCCTCTTGGCACCACTTCCATGCACGGGCCTGCTTCTCAAAGATTTCAGCAGGTATTTCTCAAAAAATGGTTCAATCGATTTTTTTTCAGACAATCGTACGACAAATTCTATAGAAAGTCATTTAGAAATTTCTTCAGAATTTTTTCCAAGAATCTCTTCAGAAATAACCTCTTGAGATTCTCCAAGGATGCTTTTAGAAAACATGTGATGAATTCCTACCAAAATGGATTCCAGGATCTAGCCAAATGGCTGGATACCATAATTTTACCTGCTTTCTTTCATTACAAAAAGTAATAAATCAGATTAATTGTAATGTAAATTTCTCCGAGATATGAACTTCAAATTTTACTTCTCATATGACAGACAGTTGAAACATAGATTTCTTCATGCCATCCACACCAGCATGGATAGCTCCAGCAAACGATAAACACAAAATCGACAGCTTTATGAGAATGACGCACAAAACTGGCAATATCAATCTTCAAGAAAAATTGACACAAAAACTTTGTTCCAACTTTGAACGAAATTCTTACGCTACATTTACCACTTACCCAAGCTGCAAGATAAATTCCAACTTTGTTTTGGGCATTCTGTGGAATGATGCTACCGCCGCTACCGACCGAAGATAAATTGACCATGTGTTGTCAAACCATTTGGCGATTCGCCGTATTGCTAGACACAGAGCTTCTGTGTTTTGGTCGCCACAAGTTTATTTTTCTTTGGAAACAGTGATTCTTTATGATAAGTTTTTTGACTTTACTATTAATGATATCACTATAGCGTAGATTGAAATCACGGTATAAACTTCATACCCAAGTGCACTACACTTATACGAGTCATAGCTTGACTCACTCTCTCTCGCTTCAGAAGCACTTCAGAAAACACTTCCTAGAACGTTGCTCACTATTAAGTGTTATTATTGTTGGACTTCTTGTCTCACATTCCACGCGTGTGCGATTTCAACAAACCAAAATCCAATTTCACCAGCACGTGCTCCAACCGTCGTTGCGTCGTCGTCGCTGCCGCCGAAATTGCCCAACAGACTCCAATCATTCCGGCACATCACACTTGAACGCCCGCGAACATCTGTTGCTAATCAGCGGAGACATTTCACCAAACTACAGTCTTGACTTATTTGTCTGCTCGTTTCAACCGACCAAAATCCGAATTCAACGGTTCACTGCCACACAGTAGGGCAATTGCACCCCAATCAACGAGCGCGCTCAAACTTTTCTCCCAAACGAACCGCACACCACGGGAAAAATCCAAACCGCCCCGGCCCGTAGTCGACGTACGAGGTCGGAACCGAAGAGAGCACAGCTCTATTGCCGCTGGTTCAGGTGGAAAATTGCCGGCAGACAGACGCATACCGGTTGCATTTCGGACGAAAGGAAGCGAAAGTGAAAGTCAAGGCCCTCCGTTTCCGTTCTCTTTGCCGCTGCATCCGGGACATCCGGGTCGGTGAACTATGGTCTCGAAAGTGTGATGCGGGAGACAAAATTATATTATTAGGAAATCGCGCCACTTGGGCGGTGGCTTCTATATTCGTCTGTTTTCCACTATAACTCAGTCAAATTTGAAAAAATGGCACAACTTTTGGAATGTTATGAGATAGGTATAGTATCTACCCGTGTACAACATTTCAAGTCAATTGGTTCTAAATTGACTGAGTTATAGTGGCAAACAGACGAATATAGAAGCCACCGCCCAAGTGGCGCGATACCCTACTAGTTGCCCCGGCAAACTTTGTCTTGCAAAGCTGTTGTGGTTTGACAACCGTTAAACTCATAACAGACCGCACTCTAGATTGGCTTCATTTCGATCGTTTAATTTTTTTCCCATTTCATTAAAAATTCAGTACATTATCAGTTTTCTTATTGTTTTTGGTTTATTTTCAGAACTTCTACTTTTAAACACAGCCACCATCAGAAGCGTAACTAGGTCATAGGTCTAAGGGGGGCATGGCCTTGTCGATATAGATTTTTTATACTCCAAGGATACTTATCGCCTAGATCTCATGATTTTTTCTCTGAATCGGATTATTCTGGAGGGCGCCAGGCCTACCCTCCCTCTCTGGTCACCCCATTTTAACGCCAATGGCCATCGTAAATACGAATCGAACCATGCAAGAGTCATATTGATCAGTTAATCCGTTTGTAAGTTTTGTTGCCTCAAAGGGAATTCAAACTTATTAATATATATGCTAGCTGTCCCGGCAAACTTTGTCTTGCCAAGATCTGATGGTTTAACAACTGTTGAAATCATCGCTGCACCGCACTCTAGATAGTTTTTCTTTCGATCGTGATGATTTTCTTCCCAGTTCATAAAAAAAACAGTTTTTTATTTTTTTTTACTTTTTCAATTGATTTTCGTAACTTTTTTCACTTATAAACACAGCCACCACTTGGCCACCACGGATACGGATCGAACTGTGCAAGAGTCATGGCGATCGGTTCATCCGTTCGTAAGTTTTGTTGCCTCAAAGGAACTTCAAACTCATTTTTATATCGATAGATAGATAGATAGATAGATAGATAGATAGATAGATAGATAGATAGATAGATAGATAGATAGATAGATAGATAGATAGATAGATAGATAGATAGATAGATAGATAGATAGATAGATAGATAGATAGATAGATAGATAGATAGATAGATAGATAGATAGATAGATAGATAGATAGATAGATAGATAGATAGATAGATAGATAGATAGATAGATAGATAGATAGATAGATAGATAGATAGATAGATAGATAGATAGATAGATAGATAGATAGATAGATAGATAGATAGATAGATAGATAGATAGATAGATAGATAGATAGATAGATAGATAGATAGATAGATAGATAGATAGATAGATAGATAGATAGATAGATAGATAGATAGATAGATAGATAGATAGATAGATAGATAGATAGATAGATAGATAGATAGATAGATAGATAGATAGATAGATAGATAGATAGATAGATAGATAGATAGATAGATAGATAGATAGATAGATAGATAGATAGATAGATAGATAGATAGATAGATAGATAGATAGATAGATAGATAGATAGATAGATAGATAGATAGATAGATAGATAGATAGATAGATAGATAGATAGATAGATAGATAGATAGATAGATAGATAGATAGATAGATAGATAGATAGATAGATAGATAGATAGATAGATAGATAGATAGATAGATAGATAGATAGATAGATAGATAGATAGATAGATAGATAGATAGATAGATAGATAGATAGATAGATAGATAGATAGATAGATAGATAGATAGATAGATAGATAGATAGATAGATAGATAGATAGATAGATAGATAGATAGATAGATAGATAGATAGATAGATAGATAGATAGATAGATAGATAGATAGATAGATAGATAGATAGATAGATAGATAGATAGATAGATAGATAGATAGATAGATAGATAGATAGATAGATAGATAGATAGATAGATAGATAGATAGATAGATAGATAGATAGATAGATAGATAGATAGATAGATAGATAGATAGATAGATAGATAGATAGATAGATAGATAGATAGATAGATAGATAGATAGATAGATAGATAGATAGATAGATAGATAGATAGATAGATAGATAGATAGATAGATAGATAGATAGATAGATAGATAGATAGATAGATAGATAGATAGATAGATAGATAGATAGATAGATAGATAGATAGATAGATAGATAGATAGATAGATAGATAGATAGATAGATAGATAGATAGATAGATAGATAGATAGATAGATAGATAGATAGATAGATAGATAGATAGATAGATAGATAGATAGATAGATAGATAGATAGATAGATAGATAGATAGATACAGTCATACCTCGATATAACGTAACCTCTATATAACGTAACCTCGATATAACGTAACTCGATATAACGTAACTTTTACCTCGATATAACGTAACTTTTTTTTTGGTTCCAACTTTTCACTATTTGAATAATAAGACTGAATTACAAAATTTTCTATATGATATTACACCCCTCCTGGAACCAAGCCAGCTATCCAGTTATGGGTTATACGACCAATTTCAAAGTTTTATAAGAGTTTTCGGCGTCACAGTTGATAAGAAATGTTATATAGCTCTTCACAGAACAAACATTACATTTTCTACTCATTATTGTCATAACATCCCTACTAGAACATAGCCTTTAAACTCCAAACGAGATGACAGTAGACAGCATTGGAAGTGAACTCAATTTCGTGTGATACTGGGTGTAAGAACGCCAGTAACGGTCCGCTTTGTCTTAGAGTAAATTTTGCAGAAAATCACTAGCGAAATTCTCTGATAAATCCCCGGAGGAACTTCTTGAGAAATCACTGGAGAAATTCGCGAAGAAATCATCAGAAGAACTCTTGAAGGAATTCCTAAAGACATTCCTGAATAAATGATGGAACTCCTGGAGGAATGCCTGGAAAAATTCGTGCTTTATCCTCGGAGGAATTTCTACCGCAATAAACACAGTTATTCCTGGTAACATTCAGGGGCAGTCTTTAATTACATAAGGAACTTCTGTATAAATCTCAGCAGGAACTTCTGGAGAAATTCATGCACTGGTGGAATCCTAGTTGGATTTTCAAGAAGGGTCACAGTGAGAATCCATGAAAAAAAACTCAGGTTGAATTCCTGAAGTAATTAAAAAAAAATCCTGGATGCATTCTGGAAAAATGAAATAAGGAATATCTGAAAGAATCTTTGAACAAATTTTTAGTGGAAATTTATCTGTTATTCTTGGAGAAATCCTTACAACATTTTTTTAAAGAATTACTTCTGTATCTCAGAAGGAAATTTCCAAGGAATCTCTGGAGAAACTTCTGGAGCAATCACAGAAGTTTTTCTAGCGGAATCTGAAGAGGAAATCTTTTCGAAACTCCGTCAAATTGTGCTGGATGAGTTGCAGCAAGAATACCTGGATGAATCTTGGTAAATACCCCAAGTAACACACTTGTCATAGAAGAGTCACAGCGGCGTAGGTTTTCATGTGTTACTTGGGACTCTTCGAATAGGAATAGATGAAATATATGAACTTTTTGGTAGGAATAGATGAAATATATGAACTTTTTGGAGGATCCTTGCAGGAGTGACTGGAGAAATCCTAGTAGAAATTTTAAGAGGAACGACAGAATTAAACCTTGGAAAAATCTTGGACGGAATAAATCTTGAAAAGCAAATCTCTTTGGGGAATCTTACAGCAATCCCTTGAGAAACCACAGGGGAAATTCGTGGAGGAATTACATCAAGAACATCTGGAGCAGATATAAAACTCAGTAAGAATTAATGGAGGAATCATAGAAGATTGAAGGATCCTTGGATAAATATCCTTAGAGAACTTCTGGATGAATCACATGAGGTATATTATGAGGCACTCAACCAGGAACTCCTGGGTGAATTCCCGAATTATTTCTGGAGGAATTCCTGGAGGCATCATCGGATTATAATTTTGCCTGCGTCACATAGTTTTTTTACTTATAATCAGAGCCGTAGCGTGTGGTTGGCAAGGTTGGCCCCCGCCAAGGACGACAGCCTCAGAGGGGTGCAAAAAAAGTCTAAGGCTAGAAGTAAACAAAATGATGCTATTGTTTTCTTGAATGTTATCAAGATTTCACCAATTTCAGTATATAAGATTGATCATTTGTTTTTTTAGCTTTTCCATAATCTCAAAAAATCAGGATTCTCTAGTTTATTTTGAACATTTACCATGATGTCTCCAGGGAATTTATCTACTATTCTTTTTTGAGAGACTACTTTAGGTTTTTATTGAGCAAAGCAAAATCAGTATGCTTTTAAAATTCTAGTGAAAGTTCTTTCTAAAAATCCTTTTAAAAAATTCCTAAACGTGTTTACAAGAGAATGTCTTGAAACTACTACTGAGGATATTCTACGCATTCATTTAAGTATTTATTTTATTCCTTTAGAAATTCAAGATTTAGGATATCCAGGTATTTATTCAGAAATTAGTCAAAGAATTATTCTTGATATTTCTCTAAGGATTTTATTAGATAATCTTCCAAATTTTCCTCGACGAAATATCAGCAGATGTTCCCGAAAAATTCAGTGATCGATTTGTAAATTTTCTTCAAGGATACCTTCAGAAATTTCTTCAAAAAATCTTCATGCTTCTATTTCTCAATACAACTATTCCACATGTATGTCTCCTGGATTTCCATGTGCACCGGATATTCCTGAAGAAATTCCTTCAGTGATTCCTGCATACTTTCATTCTGTGAATTCTGCCAGAGATTCCAACAAAAGCTCAAATGGGGATTTATTTAGGAATTCCTCCTGGTAATTATCCATATCCATGGTTCGTCTATGATTACTGAAAATTTTCTTACAGGTGTTCTGGAAAATATTTTGGTAAAACCAATTGAAAACAAAATTCAGTTGAACAAAAAATTCAGAAAAAAATACTGTAATATTTCTTGAAGAAATTCATGCATCATTTTTGTTAGGAATCTGAACTGTCATTCCTAATGTGCTGATCTTGGAGAGATTCTTGAAATGCAAAATGTGTTTGTACTTATACTCGTATAAGAGAAAAAAAAATTGGAAAATTTCTGGGCAATTCTCATTGAAATTCCCCAAGAAAAATATTATAAAAAAATTGCGTGAATTTGTGTTTTCGAACCACCGAAATCAATCTTTTCAAGAAATTTATAAAAATAAATTACTACCAAGTTTTGCTAATTAACAATGACCATTTTAAGACTAACATTTGAAAAGGGCGGAACATCCATTGCAAATTCTCACTTGTTCCGTCCCTCCTGGGGGTATTTCAATATTTTTATGCAAACTTTTCCCGTTAACAGAGTCAGATATGACCCGTTAAGAGAGTCAGATCTATCTGTTACTGGTAAAAGATTTCATGAATAATGGGGGGTAAGCCTAGGAGGGACGGGAGAAGCAGAAATTCGAAATGGCTGTTACGCCCCTTTCAAATGTTGGTCTAGATTTGTCGTGGGGCGCCAATCTGGATGCTTGTCAAGGGCGCCATGGGACCACGCTACGGCTCTGCTTATAATCTCACAGAGACGAACCAGCCAAGGGCTGAAAGTCTCTTAAATAAAGACAAATCAATCAACTTATAATCGCATCAATAGATAACGCTTGATGTTTGACCAGTTCTAGATGCAAAAAAGGAGAAGAATCTTGATTTATGTGACATTGGCTTAAATAGTTAAATATAAAGAGACATGCCAAGTATTCGACTCATTTTTGATCTTACAAACTTTTAAAAATATATAAAATTCAATGACAAAAAAAAATATATACATAAGAAAGGCTGGAAATCACTGTTGGGTGATTAACATAATCTTTTTGGTAATTTTCTTTTCAAAATATGTATTTAAAACGAAATTCGTGAAAAAAAATGTTTGCTTCGATATAACGTAACTTCGATATAACGTAACGAAAATAAAATTGCAGTTACGTTATATCGAGGTATGACTGTAGATAGATAGATAGATAGATAGATAGATAGATAGATAGATAGATAGATAGATAGATAGATAGATAGATAGATAGATAGATAGATAGATAGATAGATAGATAGATAGATAGATAGATAGATAGATAGATAGATAGATAGATAGATAGATAGATAGATAGATAGATAGATAGATAGATAGATAGATAGATAGATAGATAGATAGATAGATAGATAGATAGATAGATAGATAGATAGATAGATAGATAGATAGATAGATAGATAGATAGATAGATAGATAGATAGATAGATAGATAGATAGATAGATAGATAGATAGATAGATAGATAGATAGATAGATAGATAGATAGATAGATAGATAGATAGATAGATAGATAGATAGATAGATAGATAGATAGATAGATAGATAGATAGATAGATAGATAGATAGATAGATAGATAGATAGATAGATAGATAGATAGATAGATAGATAGATAGATAGATAGATAGATAGATAGATAGATAGATAGATAGATAGATAGATAGATAGATAGATAGATAGATAGATAGATAGATAGATAGATAGATAGATAGATAGATAGATAGATAGATAGATAGATAGATAGATAGATAGATAGATAGATAGATAGATAGATAGATAGATAGATAGATAGATAGATAGATAGATAGATAGATAGATAGATAGATAGATAGATAGATAGATAGATAGATAGATAGATAGATAGATAGATAGATAGATAGATAGATAGATAGATAGATAGATAGATAGATAGATAGATAGATAGATAGATAGATAGATAGATAGATAGATAGATAGATAGATAGATAGATAGATAGATAGATAGATAGATAGATAGATAGATAGATAGATAGATAGATAGATAGATAGATAGATAGATAGATAGATAGATAGATAGATAGATAGATAGATAGATAGATAGATAGATAGATAGATAGATAGATAGATAGATAGATAGATAGATAGATAGATAGATAGATAGATAGATAGATAGATAGATAGATAGATAGATAGATAGATAGATAGATAGATAGATAGATAGATAGATAGATAGATAGATAGATAGATAGATAGATAGATAGATAGATAGATAGATAGATAGATAGATAGATAGATAGATAGATAGATAGATAGATAGATAGATAGATAGATAGATAGATAGATAGATAGATAGATAGATAGATAGATAGATAGATAGATAGATAGATAGATAGATAGATAGATAGATAGATAGATAGATAGATAGATAGATAGATAGATAGATAGATAGATAGATAGATAGATAGATAGATAGATAGATAGATAGATAGATAGATAGATAGATAGATAGATAGATAGATAGATAGATAGATAGATAGATAGATAGATAGATAGATAGATAGATAGATAGATAGATAGATAGATAGATAGATAGATAGATAGATAGATAGATAGATAGATAGATAGATAGATAGATAGATAGATAGATAGATAGATAGATAGATAGATAGATAGATAGATAGATAGATAGATAGATAGATAGATAGATAGATAGATAGATAGATAGATAGATAGATAGATAGATAGATAGATAGATAGATAGATAGATAGATAGATAGATAGATAGATAGATAGATAGATAGATAGATAGATAGATAGATAGATAGATAGATAGATAGATAGATAGATAGATAGATAGATAGATAGATAGATAGATAGATAGATAGATAGATAGATAGATAGATAGATAGATAGATAGATAGATAGATAGATAGATAGATAGATAGATAGATAGATAGATAGATAGATAGATAGATAGATAGATAGATAGATAGATAGATAGATAGATAGATAGATAGATAGATAGATAGATAGATAGATAGATAGATAGATAGATAGATAGATAGATAGATAGATAGATAGATAGATAGATAGATAGATAGATAGATAGATAGATAGATAGATAGATAGATAGATAGATAGATAGATAGATAGATAGATAGATAGATAGATAGATAGATAGATAGATAGATAGATAGATAGATAGATAGATAGATAGATAGATAGATAGATAGATAGATAGATAGATAGATAGATAGATAGATAGATAGATAGATAGATAGATAGATAGATAGATAGATAGATAGATAGATAGATAGATAGATAGATAGATAGATAGATAGATAGATAGATAGATAGATAGATAGATAGATAGATAGATAGATAGATAGATAGATAGATAGATAGATAGATAGATAGATAGATAGATAGATAGATAGATAGATAGATAGATAGATAGATAGATAGATAGATAGATAGATAGATAGATAGATAGATAGATAGATAGATAGATAGATAGATAGATAGATAGATAGATAGATAGATAGATAGATAGATAGATAGATAGATAGATAGATAGATAGATAGATAGATAGATAGATAGATAGATAGATAGATAGATAGATAGATAGATAGATAGATAGATAGATAGATAGATAGATAGATAGATAGATAGATAGATAGATAGATAGATAGATAGATAGATAGATAGATAGATAGATAGATAGATAGATAGGATAGATAGATAGATAGATAGATAGATAGATAGATAGATAGATAGATAGATAGATAGATAGATAGATAGATAGATAGATAGATAGATAGATAGATAGATAGATAGATAGATAGATAGATAGATAGATAGATAGATAGATAGATAGATAGGATAGATAGATAGATAGATAGATAGATAGATAGATAGATAGATAGATAGATAGATAGATAGATAGATAGATAGATAGATAGATAGATAGATAGATAGATAGATAGATAGATAGATAGATAGATAGATAGATAGATAGATAGATAGATAGATAGATAGATAGATAGATAGATAGATAGATAGATAGATAGATAGATAGATAGATAGATAGATAGATAGATAGATAGATAGATAGATAGATAGATAGATAGATAGATAGATAGATAGATAGATAGATAGATAGATAGATAGATAGATAGATAGATAGATAGATAGATAGATAGATAGATAGATAGATAGATAGATAGATAGATAGATAGATAGATAGATAGATAGATAGATAGATAGATAGATAGATAGATAGATAGATAGATAGATAGATAGATAGATAGATAGATAGATAGATAGATAGATAGATAGATAGATAGGATAGATAGATAGATAGATAGATAGATAGATAGATAGATAGATAGATGCGGTCCGACCAGCTAATACAAATTCATATGTGATGTTGAATATGATGCTAAAGTGGAGGCGATATGCGTACAAGCTCCTATTTAACCGTGTGTAAAGTGTACGCATATCGCTTCCACTTTAGCATCCTATTCCACATCATATGCGATCGTGTGTTGGCTGGGCATTAGTATGGGAATATCAAATTCTTGCTCCAGTCGACTTTTTTGATTCCATTTGGGTCCCATATAAACTGTGCAAAATTTCAGCGCAATCGGTGAAACTATAATTTAGCGCGAGCGGTTCAAAGTTTTCATAGCATTTACTATGGGAAAAGTTGCACTTTCAGATAAAAAATCCCAGAGGTCACCCTTTGTCTCGTTTATTCAAATCGATCAATGCTTCTTGTAGAAAAATCATTTATGAAACTTTCCTTCGAAGACCGCAAAACGATTGGATGCTTGTGGAAAAAGTTATTGATTTATTACCGATTAGTGATCCGACGACCGGCTTTTTGTTTTTTTTTATTAGCAGCACTGTAGTTGCCGGGGCCCGTGGCGTAGTGGCTACACGTTTGCTTCATAAGCAGATGGTCATGGGTTCGATCCCAGCCCCGGCACTTTCGTCAGTTGCTCTTTCCCCCTCAGAGCACCTGACACTGACCCTCTTCTGAGCCCATGGCTCAAATGAACCCGGATACTTGGACATCGGCGAACGGCAACTCATAATGGACCCCCAATCGGACTGGAAACAGGAACAACCAACAGCCACACATCAACATCCTCGAGCTCATCATTCTACCATGATTGGTTAGAAAGTGAAAGCAGCGCAACGGCCACCAGTGCGATGTAGTACAATTAGAAATAGAATATATTTAGGCGATGTACAAAGTGTATGTACAGCTTCCAATTGGAATCATTGGCATTAGTCAGTCAGTTCACCATGCAATTTAAATGGGATTGACCCATAATTGTGGGTGATCCATGATCGTGCTATGATTGTACCACCACTGGCAGTATTCTTATAGTTATTTATGTAAAGAGTTGCAAAAAGTTGATTTTTTCAGCACGAGTCGTACATTTAAATACGAAGAGTGTTGAAAAAATCGAGTTTTGCAACGAGTTCCATACAAAATTTTATGCAATGATTTTTTCATAATGCAACCCATTTGAGTTGCATAATGTTCATAATGCAACTCAAATGAGTTGCATTATGAACATTATACAACTATTTTTCATTATGCAACTCATTTCAGTTGCATAATGAGCAAGTTCTGAAAAAATGGCCATTATGATACCGAAATGAGTTACATAAAATGTGAATTATGGTACTGTATTGCATAAAAATACTATAAGCGATTTTTCATTATCCGGACGATCGCAAACCGCGCAATTGAAACCTGTCCTGTTAGACATTTTAATGTCTGGATTTGGCCAGAACCTCAATAAATGTTCAAAATTGTTCGAAATCGGACCACCAGTGGCGTAGCTAGGAATTTGGGGGCCCGGTGCGGAAGCGAATTGGTAGGCCCCCATGAAAATTACATAACATGTACATATTTTACAATGATAAATCTATACATTTAACTGTCGAATAATCTCACTGTTATAATTTGTACAAAACTTTGAAAAAATCTCGCTTTTTGTACTCAGTATTCTAGTGATGCTGGCAGTGATTGTCAACGGAAGGTTGAAAATTATCTATCTTATCTTATTTTCTGTTTTCCTTTATGTTTTTTTCCTGGAGCGCGAGTTTTTTTTTATTAGAATTATGATGAAAATGTTTTAACAATTTATTTAGAAATAGCACCAAATAATCATTTATAAACGCTTTCAAAGATTGCTTTGCTTTTTTCTTGAAGAATAATTTGTATTCAAGAAACTTTTAAGTTGTAAATGCAAGGATATCATTCAGTATTCCTCTAAAAGCACTCCTTCAGGAATGATATTATTATAATTAGCCTTATTAATGAGGTTTTCAGTCCCTTGGCTGGTTCACCTCAGACATGCAGGAATGTTTTCAAAATACTACAGAGTAATTCAAAAGATTCTTGCAAAGGCTTCATCGAGTATTTATCGAAATATTAGTTCAAGAATCTATCAATTATATTCTGAGGATTCATCTAGAAGATCATCTAAAAAATTCTTTCAAAATTCCAGAAAAAAAATGCTACAAAAAATCACCAGTGATTCATTAAGAACCAGATGTTCTTCCAAGAAATTACATCGGGATTCCCTCAGAGGAAGAGAAGCCCTTCTAGGGTTTCTTTAAATATTCTTCCGTTTCTTTCAGAGAATCCTCTTAATATTCCTTTGGTGATTTTCCATAGATTCTTCAAGTATTTCTCAATTCTTCCCTCAAATAACTCTTTTAGATATTTCTCCGATAATTAAACTTGGAATTTCCTCAAGCATTCATCACTTATCTTAGTGTCCTTTTAAAGATTTTTTAAGAATTACTTCCTAAGATTACTTCAGAAATCCTACCAAAAATTCCCTTTTCCAAAAAAAATCTTTAAGGATTTTTCAAGAAGTTTCTCTAAGGTTTTACTAAGAGATTTATCATAGGATTTCTCCATTAATTAAACAAAATCTCCAAGGATTCCTACTGAAGAAATTGAATTAATTAAATTAAATTAATTAAATTAAATTTTTAGATGGACTTCTGTACGAGTTCTGTAGGAATTCTTTCGAAAAATCATTCTGGACTTCCTCTAACGAATTTTTCAATATCCATCAACTCTTGGAGTTTTCTCGAGAGTTCCTTCAGGAGTTTTTGCAAGTATTCCTCTGGGCACTTTTCAAAACAAATCAATTTCTCCAGAATTTATGATTGATTCCTCCAGAATTATTACGTTATTTTTTATATAATCCGTGCTCACTTCTAACAAATATACAAAAATAAGAAACAGAACAAAAACGCTTCATTCCATTGTTTTGAGTGGGATAAAAATGGCAGCATAAATGGCTAAATAGAAAAGAAACAGATATCCTATCTTATCAAAACAAATAACTTCTCCAGAAGTCTCTCCAAGGATTTAGGAAATGTTCTAAGGTTATTCAAAATTCTAAAGGATTTCCTTTAAGACAGCCTTTAGAAATTGCTCCCAAAATTCCTTCAGGATTTTTTCCAGAGATTTCATTAGAAATTCTCTTGCGATTTGCCCGAAGATTCGATCAGATTTTATTCAAGTATTCTCTTAGAGTTTCTTCAATTGATTTCATTCATTCATTCCTAAACTGATTTTTCCAGGTATTTTACAAATAATTTTGTACAAGAAATCTATTGGGGTATTTTATGCAAGGATTTCTTCATGTATTTATTTAATTACTACTGCAAGGGTTTTCCGGAGATTCTTACACAAATGCCTCCAAGAAATACCATAGGAATTCCTCCAGGGGATGCATTGAGTGCTTTTGCTAGATTTTTTTTTAGAAATTCCTCTAAAAAGCCCATTCAAGGATTCATAAATTCCTCCAATGAATACTTTAGAAACTAAAAAAAAAAAGAATTCTTTCAATTCTCACAGAATTTCCTTCTAGAAATTCTTTAGACATTTCTTTATATGTACATTTTTAGGAAATTGTTTGTGATCTCTTCTGGTAATTGAGATTTTTCTCGGTCGTTCCGTTGTAAATTCGTGGATTTATTTTTAATTTGCAAAGATGTATCTCATAGAACATCAAAAGTAATAACAGACGGAATTTAATAAAGAATTATCAGAAGAAATTTACAGAGGAATTACCAAAGAAGCTTTTAAAAGTTGCCACTTCAATTTACAAACGAATCGACTAATTAATTTTCAAAGTACCTGTATGTGTCTCTGACAGGTTTTGGGCCGCTGAGTCCGAATCCGGGCTCAGATATGTTTCAGGACGCCACAATTTTGAGCTATACCTCAATTTATATGGCAAAATATGCGATTTTGGGCTTTTTTGACTGCAAGCCGTTAAGCATGTAAAAATTTTTTTAAGCAATTAAAAGGTAAAATGGTCAATTGACATCTAAATTTACGACTCACGCAAAATATTTCGTTTTATCAAATCAAATTTGTAAGATTTAAGCATTTTATGTTAATATGTAAACTTGCATGCAATTTTTGGAGGGTGGTTTGTATCGTACCTAACATAACCTGGGCCCAAAATCTGTCAGAGACACATTGCTCTTGAGACAGACCAAAAGTTAATTTTTGTTACGCTGTGCTATTGAAAGAATTACAATAGTAATTGTCTGGTATAGGAGCAAAGGGACTGCTGGTAGAACTTTTAGAGAAATTGCTGAGTCCCATAATAAATTTCCAAACCCAAAGAATTTCAAAAAGTTCTGTCAAAGATATTTTCAAAAATAATAACCTAATTCAACTTTGAACATTATTGCCGAGAAATTCCAAAAGAGTTAGGCCGAAGTAGTTTTCAAAAACATTTGCAGAGAAAATTCCAAGAATACTCTTATATGAACTTTCGGATCAAATCCAATCAAAGCATTTCCCAAGAATTTGCTAAAAAAAACGCCGAAAGATATTTGAAAGTTTTTTTCAGGTAACTCACAGAAACCTCGCCGAATAAATTACCAAAAAAATGCCAAATGAACTACCCAATCAATTCCCGTAGGGATTGGCATTTAACAGTTTCCAGAAAAGTGTTAAAGTTATTCCGAAAGTTATTACCAGAGGTTTTCTCAAACGAATTGTCAAAAAAATCAGTGAAAAGTTGCAGACGGAATTCCCAAAAAAAAAAATTTCGTAGAAATAGAAATCTAAAGAAGTTCGTAGAAATAAAAATCAGAAGCAATTTTTGTAGCATTTCTGAGAATTAGTTGAAGAAGTTTCCAAAGGAAATGCCTAACAATTAATCAAATATATCGTCAAAGGAAATTTTCAGAGCAATAGCCGAATTAATTCTCAAAATAATGTTTAAAGATATTCCTTAATGAATCTGTACACGGGTTTCCGAATTAATTACTGAAAAAGATAAAAAAAAAACAAGAAATACTTCAAAAGTTCCAGTAAAAATTTAATCTTTTCAACAAGGATTTTGTTTTTCAAGTTACGTATAAAGATTCGTTCATGGATTTCTCGAAGTTTTTCTTCAGATAACCCTACAAGGATGGACACATTCATCCCTAAAGAATTCCTGCACAAATTTCCTCAGGGGGTCTTACAGAAATTCACCCAAGGCCTCCTGCGGAAATTCTTTTGAAGGTTGATTTCTTGAGAAATTATCTAGGCATTTCATAATTAATTCTTCCAAAAATCCCTTTGCTTACAGATTTTTTTTTCAGGAATCCTTTAAGTAATTACTCATAGTACTCCTAGTACTTGTAGTACTACTTCATAGTACTGTAGTAATCCTTCCAGAACATCATCAAATATACCTCCAAAATCAACCCAATACATCTTAGAATTCATCTAGGCGATTCTTAAATTTTTTTTAGAAATTTCTGCATAAATCCTACAGACATTTCAACAAGAGTTCCTTCGTGAATACATTCAAATTTCTTTGGAAAATCTCCCAAGGATCCATTCGAGTATGGCTTCAAAAATCTCAAAAAATAATCAAATATATTTTCTATGAGGAACTACTGCAAGATTCCTTCTTGAAGAAATCTCTAAAATCATTCTTGGAGAAATTCCTTGAGGTCCATCTGAAGGATTTCTTGAAGAGTTTCATGATATAATCCTTGAATGGCTTTATGCACGGTTCCGAAATGGTATTTCTGAACGACTGCTTGAATAAATTCTTACAAAAAAATCTCAAAGGAAGGAATTTCTTGATAATTGTTTGAAGAAATTCTTGAAGAAATGTCAGGAGTTTTATATCCTTCAAAAGAAGAATATTGAAGATGTTGACAGTCCAAGGCTTGTGCAGTCTCTCTGTGTGGTCCAATGACCACCCGTATTTATACTATACCTTAGGTACACATAATGAATCATACCTAGTCATTTAGGTAATGTCATGAATAGTATTTCATGTAGGTAGATATCATATGCACACAACCATTAGGTAGACACTACAGTCCTTTCCCCTTTAGAAAACTTTAAAAAGTCACATTCATCACCAAAAGAATGATAGCACAAATAAACTGACGAGTCCGTAACTTTCAGAGAACATATCTGTTTGCTAACAAAGCTACAAAAAACAAAAAGACGATTTCGCTATCCCAACATCGACAACTTTACCAAACAAGTACGAATATCACAAACCCATTCACCAAAACATAACATATGACAATTCCGCCACAAAAGAACAATTTCGTTCACCACAAAAAATAACATTTCGTTATTACCAAAACACAAAGACAATTTCATCAATGCAACATCGGCCAAATAAGAACATTGTGTTCACAACATAATGGCAATTCTACCATAAAAGAACAATTCTGTTCTCAACAAAAATAACAATTTGTTATAACAACAACATGAAAAAGAAAAGGAAAAAAATCTCGGGAATAACTCAAAAGAAATCACACGCTCCTTGATCCTCGTCGCCACTTTTATATCCTTCAAAAGAAGAATATTGAAGATGTTGACAGTCCAAGGCTTGTGCAGTCTCTCTGTGTGGTCCAATGACCACCCGTATTTATACTATACCTTGGTACACATAATGAATCATACCTAGACATTTAGGTAATGTCATGAACAGTCCTGCAAAATATCAGTCTCAGTGCCTGTTTTTCAGCCGAAAATGAATGACTGCGGCGGTCGTTTTCAGTTCCTCGATGTGAGAACTGACAGAGTACGAGAGCTCCATTCGTGAGCGACCCAGCAAGATCAATTCCCAATCATCCACACACTACTCATGCTGAAAGGCCATTCGTCTCAAGCGGTGGCTTGTGAGAGTGAGTGCCCTATACGTTAGCACGGGTGAAAACACTCAACTACAGAAAATTGAATGGAAATTTAGCTCTGTCAGTTCTCGCTTTCAGCACGCTGCGTGTGAGTGTGAGTACCTATTTCATTTCGCTCCCGTGTTGCTGATTGGAAAGCAACTTTGACAGGAAAACCAAAACGGAGAAAATGAAAAAAGCAAAATATCGCTATCATAAAGGCCTGTCGAAAAATTGCAACACTGGTCATGAATAGTATTTCATGTAGGTAGATATCATATGCACACAACCATTAGGTAGACACTACAAGGAGGACTTCCTGAAGCAATCATTGTAAGTATTCGTAAACCAATGCTTAGAAAGTTTTCTTAAGCAATCCCTGAAAAAAGTTCTGAAGTAAATCATAGAGGAATTTTTGTAGAAGTCTTTGAAGTAACTGCCTGATAAATCGAAAAATATATTCTTGCCCGAAGGAATTCCCGCAGAAACCCTTCAAGAACGTAACATGCGTTCAGTTCTTAATTTAGATAGATGGGGCTTCTGAATTTCAGCTGCTATCTTATGCCAAATCAACACCTATGTTTGGTTCTGGGGTTAGGATATCAGGGACATTTTCATAATGCTCATGAATTATACTTCCATATCGGTACTGAATATCGTAAAATTCAATTTTGATTTCGAACACATTATTTTATTGTATTTTGGGGCTCCTGCAGGTGCAAAGAGTAGTCATCAAATTAATATAAACAAAACTAACGAAACTTCATGAATAAAGTGTGTACATTTATAATTGTTAATAATAGAACATCAAAATAGCCATCTGTGTTCCCATTCCAAATTCTCTTGATAATCACGAAGAGGCCCCTACATACCTATCAGCAGATCGGCAAGTATTTAAAAACTTATACTTATATGTAGGAATCTTTCGCTAATCACAGAACTTTATTCAAACTGGGCCCGCAAATTCAGGAGGCCTCCAAATCAGGGAAGGTTTATAACACTAGACCTGCCCTGATTTGGAGGCCCCCTAGATTCGGGGGCCCGGTGCGGACCGCACCCTCCGCCCCCCCCTTGCTACGCCACTGCGGACCACCCTTTTCAAACTTAATCTCCAGAGCTTCACTTGCTTGTAGTGTGACAGATTGAAACTTTATTTTAATATGATCCCAAATTTGGGACTCTGAAAAGTCCATCACCATCTGTAATTATAGAATGTTTGTTCTATTCAGAACAAAATGCAAGACTTCGTCGATTTTCTTGACGAACATCGAGTATCAACATTAACGTTATCACCGAGACTCACCTCAAGCCGGCAGTGAACATCTACTTCCCTGGCTATCGGCTAGTGAGACTTGACCGGTCTGAAGCTAGAGGAGATGGCGTTCATCATGTCCCGCAACAACACAAACTGCCACCTGCTACCAAGTTTCAAGTTAAGAACCATCGAAGCCATTGGTTTTGAGGATAGCATCTCCGCCAGACCGATCAACATCAATGCAGCCAACTGTTTCAAACAAGTCCGCCTCCCCACCAACTGGACTTCAGGAATGACCTCTTCAAGCTACTCGGGCGGCGGTAGGGACAATTCATCGTCGCTGGGCCCCTACACGCGGAACATGAACCCTAAGGGAATAACTGCAGGAATCGCAACGGAATCTTCGTTCAGAAGGAGCACGTTAATTGTGTGCATACGGTAGAGCAGATCTTGGTCTCATGCGATCATAGGCATTGAATAATACTCACAAGGATTTCTCGGGTGAATTGTGAATCTCAGCTGATGAGCTGTCGACCTTTCTTTATCAAGAAAAGGCCCCAGATTTCGATAAAGTCCTAAATCTGGAACTCAAACACTTGAGTAACCAATTCTTTGATCATCTGGTATTGGTTTACAATCAATATCTAAGGCTTAGCTACTTCCCGTCGCAGTGGAAGTTGGCTAAAGTCAATCTTATCAGGAAACCAGGAAAAGTTCCTTCCTCTCCAAAGAGCTAACATCCCATCAGCCATCTTGCGGGGTTTTCGAACCTCTTTGAGAAAGCCATCTGCCAGCGGTGAAAACTACACTCTACTCAAGGAACAGTTTGGTTTCCGACGTGGTCTATCAAGTATACTTGGTCCACTGGTGTACAGCCTATTTACCTTAGATATTCCTCAGCTGCCAGAGAATGGTGCCTTGTACTTATTCGCCGATGATACCTGACTTGTTCCGGCTGAGCAAAGTAAAATCCCCAGCGGTGGATTGGTTTAGTTATTTGAAGATGTGGATATGTATTGTTAAGCTAATGAATTACCGCAGGCTGCGTAAGGCTTTGATATTATCCACCATCTAGCGGACGGATTTCTAACTTACGTCTTCGTGCCAAATAACTGCTGAACTTTTTTTTTTTCTGAAAACGAAATTTTTATATTATCAAGTTTTTAAGGCAGCTAGCTTTTGAACTCATGATAAATTTAACTGTTAATGGCACAAACAGGAATTAAAAGGCTTTGACACTTGTCACCATCTAGCAGATGAATCTTGAACCAACATTGTAAAACTAATGTTCTGCCCGACAACAACTCAGCAGCGCGAGACTAGGACGTAGTCACAGGGTCGGCGCGCTACCGGGCAACCGGAGGGGCTTCGCGGATCTATTAGGGTGCTCAAGGATTTAAATAACTAACACTAAAGCGGTTCGAATCTATGGTGTATTCTGGTGTTCTGTTGTGGTCACTGGTTCACTGCACGTACCTTCTTTGGCTGCAAAACTGCGAGCGCTCGCGGCGGGGCTGCTGTTCCAGCGATGACTGACCACTGACCAGGCTCGTTGTAGTGCACCGGCAAGATGGCGGAGCAGCTGCCGATGACTTTTGGAGTCCCGAACTTACAATGGCGTTTGGAGATGGACTGGAATGGTTCTGGACTATAGGCGCTTCCTTCAAACGTAGTCGGTCGACGACGGCAAGGCCGCCCTCTGTCGAACCGAGAAGGGAATCTCTCCTTGGTAATTAGGGCATTTGCCTGAGAGCTAGTTCCTCCTTAGCGTTTATGGCCCGAAGCCAGAGGAACAGTGTCGGTCCTTAACGATTAGATTTGGGCACCTTACGGAAACCCAGATCGTGGCGTGCACTGGCGGCCCTTCGATGCGCCAATCAGAAGGCTAGTTATAAAAACGGTACAAAAATGATCTTATCGAAGGACAATCCAGGATCAGTCTCGATCTTTCTGGAATGCATGGGTCTAGTTACCTGAATTTGGGAAAGCCTAGGCACACCTCTTATTGGCCTTTTTACTGGCTATCTTCACTTCACTAATTAACTTATAGTACCTCTGATCTACACGCTCGCCTGTTTTAAAGTGAACTATGGTCGCCCACCGAAAGTCCTTCGAACCCTTCAACCATCTCCTAGTTTCGTGACGTCATCATGATCTGATTCTATTCTCGCCATGTTTAGCTGTAGAACATGATTGTAGCCCAGTGGTTTTCTAATCGCTGAAGTATTGCAACCTACCTAAATCCTCAATTAACATGGCGCATTAAAAAAACTAATTTGAATCTTGTAACAATGGTTACAATTGCCAGTGATAGTTAGTTCTTAGGCTTGTTCTGAATATGTTGCACATGTTTACTGATGTCAGTATTCTTTTAGCTGTTCAGGGTTTTAACACTTAAACTACCGAGGGGGTAAAAACTCCCGCGTACTACCAAGGGTCCAAAAAAAGTCGGAAGTCCAACTTTGACAAGGCATTTCTCGGCCGTTTTTCAACCGATTTCAAAACCTTTTTTAGCGATGGAACCGGACAGGTTTCAAGATCATCGTCCATTAAAAAAATATAAAATAAATGCGTCTACCCAAAGTTATTAAGCAAAGGGCACTTCGTAGTTTTTTTTGAGAGCGCATTTTTTGCGCACATTGATCAATAAAACAAAATTTAAAGCGATGACATATGTTTTTTTCGACTCTTAATCATGCGTACAGCTGGAGTGAACATGTTTATGTAAAATTAGTGATCAGTACACTTATATTTTATCTTACTCAAAAAACTGCTAAAATACCCTATTTTTCACATAAAATAAGCAATAAATCAAAATTCAAAGCGAAGACATATAGAGTAAAGTGGGGCAAAAGTTCGAGTGGGGCAAGAGTTTCTTTTGAAGTTTTTGAGCTTAATTCAAATTATATCTATCGAGTGTCAAGGTTGTTCGAAGCCTTTTTGAAAAAGAGTCTTTCACTCCAAAAATTATGAAAATTGGTCAATATTTCGAAAAGTTATGACAAAATGTTGGTTTTTGATCAAAAAATTGTAATATGCGATGGTCCTTCCAACGCATGGAAAGGAATTGTAATGAAATCGAATTCGATATTTTATTTTGGGGCGTAACTAGGTATATTTTGAAGATGCTTTAGCATGTATAACTTTTTGCAAAAAAGATTTGGAAATCATATTTTACACATAGTGGGGCAAAAGTTCGAATTGTGGGGCAAGAGTTCGAGTCATGCGACAACTTTATCAAAAACCCTAAAATTCTGCAAAATGTACATATTATCTCTAAAAATGATGGAATCAGTGAGAAAATTCGATCAAAGTTGAAAATAAATGTTGTTTTATCTGCATTTGGCGGAAAACTACTAATTTTTGGTGAAGCAAATTTAACCCTGATTTGGGTAAAATTCAGATCGAACTTTAAAGTGTATTCCAGTTCCAACATCAAATATTAATTGGTTTTAGGTATTCCAATTACCAAAGTGTTGAAATAGTGTTCTACGGTTAGCGAAATACCACAAACACTAGATTCGAACTTTTGCCCCAGTGGTGGGGCAAGAGTTCGAATTAGACACACACATACAAAAAGTGTTGTAACTCAAAATTGAAAAGACATTTGGCGTAACTTTGTTCAGCAAAATTTTAGCTAATGGATGGTAGAATCACCGCACGGTATTCATTTATTTATATCTGCTTCGAATTCTTGATGAAAATTGAATTTTCAACTAGGGTCGAACTTTTGCCCCACCTTACTCTATTTTTTTGGGCTTAAATTGTTCGTAGAATTGTACTCGACATTTTTGATGAACAATGAAAATGTTCTAATTACACTCTTATTTTGTTTTACCCGGAAAACTACGAAAATTCCATACTTTCTACACAAAGTAGTCAATAAAACTAAATTTTAAACGATAACATGATTTTTTTAGCCTTGAAATGTTCGTAGCAGTTTGGGGGACATACATGAAGAATAATAGTGATGATTTCATTACACTCAAATTTTGATTCACTCAAAAATCAACGAAAGTACCACATTCTTCACGCAAAGTGCTTAACAAAAATAATGGCTTACAATGCAAAGTAGTTTTTTACCTTTAAATTATTTGTGAAAGCGTACTGGACGTTCTTGATGAGTAATAGTGACGTTTTCATGACACACTTAATTTATTTTACTCGAAATGCTACAAACAAATTATAATTTTTATACAAAACAGTCAATAAGACAAAATTTAAAGCCATAACATGTAGTTGTATGGCCTTTATTTTTCCGTTACAATGTACTGAACCTGTTTTTGATAAAATGTTGATGTTTACATCACACTAATATTTTGTTTCATAAAAAAATGTGCGAAAATACCACAAAAAGCGAATAAGCCAAAAATTATAGCAATGATATGTAGTTTTTCAACTTTGAATATATCGTACACTCATATTTTATATCACTCAAAATACTAGGAAAATACCACATTTTGCACACAAAGTAGTCATCAAATAAGATACAGAACTTTTACGTTTTTGACATTAGCGCAATCTAGCGGACTTATTTTGAAGCTAGGTATATTCAGTTAATTAGTTTTCAGGATGCAACGATTTTGTCGAAGCCGACAACCTTCTAGCTAATTCTAGCTGTCAAATATTTTTTTTAAAGTTTCAGTGGAGCTTCAGAAGGAGTGATTCCCAGGGGTTTTGCAGTTTTCCAGAGGCAAAGCTCATCAGGGATTTTCAGGAGGGATCCGAATGGATTTCTGGATATTGAGGGGAGATGTAGGGAGCTTCCAAAGGAAGTTTTAGGAGGTTCTCGGAGGAAGGCGTTTGAGGACATTTCAGTTGGATTGAGAGGACTTTAGCAGGCTTTCAAGGGTGTTTCAAAGGTGGTTTCAGGGGATTTCTGGGGGATTCGGAAGGTGTTTATGGCGTTAGCAGAATGTTCTCAAAGAGGTTCCAGGAGGGTTTAAATACTTTCCAAGATGTATCAAGGGTTTGTTTTAACGGGGTTTCGGAGCATGCCAAGGCGTTTCAAGGCAGTTCAAGAGATTTTAGGTGGCTTTCAAGCAGAGATGTCAGATGACCTTTTGAAAAATCTTTTCACAAATCTGTATCCCATACAAAATTTTGAAACTCCCTGAAATGACCCTGAAGCACCCCTGATAGCCTTGGTAAGCCTATGTAATTTCTTTCAACCACTTGAAAACCACCGCCCTCGAAACTCCCTGAAACTCCCTGAAACTCTGAATCTGGAAGGGCGTTCCCCTAGAACGCAATTGGCAATTGAAATACCCTGAAATATCCCTAAATCGTCGTGAAAACTTTTGAAACCTCCACAAATAACCCTGAAATCCCTGGACCGCCCATGAAATCTTTTGAAACACTCCCGGAACCCCTTAAACGCCTCGGAGGCCTCCTGCAATCCCCTGAAACCTCCTGGAATGACCAAGTAATCCTTTTAAAATCCCGAGAACGATTCTGAAATCTCCTGGAGCACCCTTGAAACCCCTGAGATCAACAAAAATACTGAAACACTGTTTTGAGTGGTTTTAAAATTTGTTATAGTGTGCAAATCGGAATGTAAACTTTAAGTATCAATAAGAATTAGTGACGTGAATTTCAAAAATCGCCACACTGATAGATCAAAATGAAAATCCACAAATATTAACGTCTTTCCAATTCGCTTTCGGGGCCATTGTGCAGTATTCATCATAGTTGCGAAAACCAAGAAGGCATTCCTCACAAGATGCAGGCCTATTGAAGGATAATCCATGCTAGAAAGGGCTTCCCGTTGATTTGGTAGAATTGTTGCGCCCAGCTTACCCGCAATCTTAGCTTGAGCTGAAGTATGGGTAGTGGTGGTGGCACCAATGTTAAAACGAACCCTAGCCCTGAGAAGATGAGCCAGGTAAGAAGGGATAATGATTGAAGTGCTGCTGCTGTGAGCGCGAAAGTTCGGTTTGCCGATGAGTTATTTACCGTTGGAAGTTGGTTGGCCGTCGGCCTTGGGCGATTCCTGGGACGTTCATTCTCGCGGGGATGAATTGATTGCGGGAAAACTGTTGAGATGTATCGTTTCTGAACTTTCAGAGGGGGGCTTGGCTGATTAAAATTTATAGCATGCAAAAACGGATGGAATATTTATTCGGGTTTCGGTGGGAATCATTTTTTTTTTGTAAGGGCAACAAATTGGGAAAAAGGATTGAATAGGAAAAAGCTTGAACATATTTTTAGACTATGGTTAACTTGAGCAAGATGGAAGATTTTGATTTCAGAGATGATTGGTTCGTTCCTCAGCCTGAAGAAGCAGGCTCTGGTCCTGTTGAGAAGTTATGCTGCCTTCTGTTGAATTCCATCGGTATCACTTCTTCCTGGAAGTTGTGCGACGGCCGCAACAAGCCTTTGAAACTCAACTAACCGAGACAGATTTCATAATCTCGTAAAACCGTCACATAATATAATCACACTACGACGAGACTACGGGTCCAACCGCGCTCGTTGGAATGTTTACAGCCGATAAGACCGTTTTGAGTGCTTACGCATTTCCTGCCTCATATGCTTTGGCATCCGCCAAAGGGATGGCTCCTATGGGATAACGAGTGTGGATCAATAACCCAATTGACCCTCTCTGTCGTTTATCCGATGGGATGGATGTGCTGAAAATTGTGACTGCTCAACTTCAGCGAAAGATGAAGAACTTTGGGTTCCGGGTAGCTAAATTAGTTTGTCAAGTATATCTCTTTGCGAAAAGTTACCGAATTGACAAAAATATGATTATACCGTTGGCAATTGGAACGAGCGAGGAACTGTCTAAAGTTTCAGTATGGAAGGGTACTGTCCCTTTTTTCATTCAATTAAAAAACAGACAATTTAGGCATCGATTGTTTCCGTATTTTTCTGATTTCATTCGATAGTTGATAATATGGATTGTCTTAATTGAAGCCAAATTGCGGTTTTTGGATGTTTTTCTCTCACATGGGATTCATACAGCGTGGTAGTCATAAGTGTTAGTATGGTTTGAAAACATTGCCCAGAAAACCAATTTATGCCCTTGAAAAAGTCGTAATGTAATTTTTATCACTGTTTACAAATTCTAACAAAATTTACGACACACGCTTTACAAGCTGTACGCACCCAAATTTCCCAGCTCAGTTAAATTAAATAATTTCCCAACATTCACCAACCCCTCTCGTGGATCGCTTTACTTTGATGCTTGCTGCGGGTTGTGTACTTCTAAGAACAGCAACGAGACGAATATGTGGAGATCCCTTCCCTACATCAAAGCTTACTGCTCGAAAGCATGAAAAATTGTACCAACCACTTCTAAGACGCTTGGCATATGACGCCTGAGGTTGAACTTTTTTCTAGATCCTTGCTCATAGCAGAAGACTTTTATCGGTTGCTATCCACCAGCAGTGCACGAGGACAGGTCCCAAGCTACAGTGTTTTAATGGAAAACTCTGCAAAGTAGGTAACTGAATAAATTGCAAAATTCTGATAATCGGTTTTCGGAGGTATCAGTTATAATTAGAGGCTGCAAAAACAAAGTTAAATACTTGCATAAGCTGCTTATTAAATGGGGTTAAAGCAAGAAACAAAAAACGGTTTGTGTGCACGGATGCAATAAATGAGACGAAAGAGAGGTATAAGCTGAGGTGAAACGTCACCGATATCGTCTACTTGAAACCAAATTTTTTTTATCCATCTTTAAACTGTCTCATAGTTTGCCCCAAAAGTTATTATCCATTATTATTCCAACAAACCCCCGATTGAACAGCTTACAAACAATGCGATAGTTTGCCCGCCAGAACAATAGCAAGAGTTCCTAAATTTAATCATTCACTAATTACTGATCGGTTACTACTGATATTTTACCTTTCAATTGTTTTTCCGTGCATTACCCAGTGCAGTGCAACACCCAGTGAACGTCTAGATCTAGTCATTTCTTAGAATTTGCATTGAGTTTCCCTTAAATTACCTAAATTCCATTTTCGTACAGAAAAAAGCAAATTTGTACCGGTTAATTTCAGTAGTCAAAACTTTGATTAGAACTGATACCCCCTAAAACCCAGACAACCAGAAATCATATAAGATGTTGCATAAGATGATAAAGTGGAGGCCATATACGTGTATGCGTCCATTTAGGCGCATGTAAAATGTACGCATTTCGCCTCCACTTTAACATCTTATTCAACATCTTATACGATCACTGGTTGACTGGGAACCTCATGAGAAGCCCCTGAAACACCCCTGAAACTCCATAAAACCTAACGGAATACCCCTGGAGTGCATCTGAAACCTCCTGGATCTCCTGGAAGCTCTCTGAGACCTCCAGAAACATACCTGGAACACCAATGCAACCCACTGGAATTCCCCGGAATGTTGGTGAACACGATTTGGAACTTGAAATATATTAACCCTAGCCCAGCAGGGTAAACTGGTACAACTAGCCAATGAGGCATGCCGTATGAAGCTTGAGATCCTAGGACTGAGTAAAGTCCGTTGGCTGAACTTTGGAGAACACAGATAGACGTCGGGTCGAATTCTGCTATACCCTGGCCAACGAGGTGAAAATGCTCCTCGCCACCGTGGAGTTGGTTTTCTGCTCAGCGCTCACGCCCACGCTTCGCTCATGAAGGTGGAACCTATTAATGAGAGGATAATTGTAGTCAGATTCAGAATACGGGTTCGAAACCTTACCATGATCCAATGTTACGCGCCAACAGATGCTTCCGAATTGCAAAACAAAGAGAACTTTTACTGTCAACTAAATGCTGTCGTGGACAAGATTCCGAAAGGTAATATCAAGATCCTCATGGGCGACTTCAACGCGAAGGTTGGTTCCGACAACTCGGACTATGAGCACGTCAAAGGACGCCATGGTCTCGGAGAAAGGAGCGAAAACGATGAGCTGTTTGCAGAGTTGTGTGGTAACAATGACATGGCATTTGGGGGATCGCTCTTTCCTCATCGACCAGTGCACAAAGTGACATGGGTTACCCGTGATGGCGTGAAAATGGTGACGGAGCCTTCTTGATGTGCGGAACAAACGTAGTGCCGACATTACGTCTGACCATCATCTCCTAATGTGCGAGATCCAACTGCGCATTGCTAGGATTCATCGACAGGGGGAGAAAATCGGGCGCCGGTTCAACATACGCCGACTGGAAGACGCTGAACTCCCAAGCCGACGAAGGCGAGAAAGCCGCAAACACTGGCGACATTCGTTTCTTCTATGCTGTCTCACGTTGCCTTAGTGGTACTAAGATGGATGCCACGATGCCCGTGAAAGACACATCCGGACAGCTATTGACCGACCCGACTGACCAGCTGAAACTCTAGTCGAGCACTTTGTGAACCTTTTTCAAGTATCAACCACGCCATCAACATCTCAACATGATCTACCAAGGGTTGGACGCATTACCCGTGTTAACACCGAAGCTCCATCAGTGCAGGAGATAGAAACAGCCATCCGTAGCATGAAATCGAACAGAGCCCCAGGGGTCGATCGCATATCAGCTGAGATGCTCAAAGCAGACCCCGTAGTATCCGCACAACTATTGCATCAATTATTCTGCAACATATGGGAAACCGCGACATTTTCGGCCGACTGGCGTCTTAGTGAAGGTACCCAAAAAGGGTGACCTGACTGCATGCGATAATTAGCGGTGCATCATGTTACCGTGTATCGATCTCAAAGTCCTCTGCAAAGTGATCCCTAATAGGATACAGGAGAAGATTGACGCAACTCTCCGACGGCAGCAAGCAGGATTCCGTGCCAGACGATCCTGTGTGGACCATATTGTCACGCTCCGTATCATTCTGGAGCAAATCAATTAACTCCAAGAGTCTCTCTACCTGACGAAAAAACTTTCGACCGTCTCAATCACGGAAACATGTGGGAAGCCCTCAGCCGCAAGGGTCTCCCTGAGAAAATTATCAGCCTCATTGAAGCCCAGTACAGGACAATTCCGTGCAAAGTACTGCACAACGGTGTCTTGTCCGATCCCATCCGGGTCGTTGCTGGAGTGAGGCAAGGATTATACTATCACCACTACTGTTCCTCATCGTAATCGACGAAATCCTGGTAGGTGCGATTGACCGTCAACCTAATCGTGGAATGCTGTGGCATCCCATTACCATGGAGCACCTAAATGACTTCGAACTGGCTGATGACCTTGCTCTCCTAGCTCAACGGCGCTCTGATATGCAGAGCATGCTCGATGATCTTGCCAATCGCTCCTCAGCGGCAGGTCTTACCAACAACGTCAACAAGACCAAATCGTTGGATGTAAACACGGTCAACCCTTCCAGGCATAGGGTTACTGGGCCCTGTGGGCAAACAGTGGAGAACGTTGAAAGCTTCCAATATCTTGGCGGTTGAGGATCAAGAAGGCAAGGGATGCCTTTGCGAGTTTAGGCAATGTATGGAAAAACATTCAGATAAGTCGACGCACCAAAATCCGAATTTTCAACCGAATCTGTGCTGCTGTACGCCAGTGAAACATGGTATGTATCAGTGGAGAACACTCAACGGCTGCAGGTCTTCATCAATAGATGCCTGCGGTATATAATTCGTGCATGGTGGCCTCACAATTGGATCTCTAACGTGGAGCTCCATCGTCGATGTCATCATAAGCCGATAGCGACAGAAATTCGGGACCGAAAGTGGAGGTGGGTCGGTCACACTCTACACAGGGAAATCTGCAAACAAGATTTAAATTAGAACCCAGCATGGCATCGTAGCAGAGGCTGACCCAGAGGCTCATGGCGGCGCAGCCTCAATAAGGAAATTAGTCGACAGAAGGCGACAGGCACGCGCAATTCAGATTCCATTGTGGCCCACTAGCCTCTGCCCAGCAACTCCTATCCCTACCTCCTCGTGGTACCGGCCGGAAACTATGAGCAACCTTAGGGAAGATCGGGTAAACAACCCCGGTGGAAACTGTCGACGGCCGGACGTGAGGTGATCGAAAGGTGGAAGCAGCGCTTCGATCAGCACCTGAACGGCGTGGAGAACGTAGGCACGGGAGCCCACGGCATCGGAGGAAACGACAACGCCAGTGCAGCGGAGGACGGAAATGAACCAACTCCCACGCTGAGGGAAGTTAAGAATGCCATTCACCAGCTCAAAACCAACAAAGCAACTGGTAAGGATGGTATCGCAGCTGAACTCATCATGGCATCATGGCATGCAGCTGGTGACAAATTCGCAGATTGAGGATGTCGGATTTTCTTCTTCATCGCCAGTAGAGTAAGCTGATGCTATATTGACGATAGACTTACCCGTGCCCCTGGCGTGCGTGCGATGCGACCAAGTCCACTCTTGTAATGGGCGACCACCAGCTTACTGGTGGACAATCAAGCATTTGCGAACCTGCGCCTTGCCTGCTTACGGGCTAGGCGGTGGATACAGCGAGTACGTACTGATGAGTAGGGACAATGGAAATCCGCGAAATTGGGTATTGGTCGCGAAATTTGAGAAATCCCGCGAATGCCGCGAAATTTGTCAAAATTTTGAAAATAACCTCAAAATTCCACCAATTTTAAATTTTAAAACATTTATTTACTGAAAACTTTTAACAGCGTAAAGTAATTTACAATTCTGAATGCGGCAAAATGAAAGTTAAATGAATTTAACATCTACTTCTTTTCTGATGTTTAAATCAATTTGTTTTTTTTTTCTGTGAATTTATGATTACGCTTCATGAAATTCAAGTGAATTATTCATTTCGCATGCAAAATTGGTGTTTTCTTCAACAAAACGTCCAATAATGTGAAGCCGCGAAATCGCCGCGAAATTCACAATGTTGGCCCGTGAAATTTTATAAATTTTGCCGCGAATTTCCATTGTCCCTACTGATGAGGAACGAAATGAACGATGGGTGGTGTTTACCGTTACCAAATTCGCGCTGAAGATCGAGATGAGGGCAAGCTTTGAGGGTCTCTGTCAGAATGTTAATACAAACCCGTGGGGTGATGCCTGCAGGACCGTGATGGGCAAGACAATAGGTGTAATGGCTCCTACAGAGCGGACTCCAGAGATGTTGAAGTGGATCATTGAGAGGCTTTTCCGAATCGTGATCCTAGTCCTTGCCCTCCTTTCGTAGTACAGTCGGGGGTCGGGGCTGCGGTGATGAGAGGGTCACCGATGTGGATCTTGCGGAGATAGCAAAGTCTCTAAGCGTAGGTAAGGCCCCAGGTCCGCCCGGAGTTCTGAACCTGGCCTTACAAGTAGCTATTGCAGAGGATCCCAAGATGTTCAGGTCTGCTATGCAGAAACGCCTGGACGAGGGAGTTTTCCCAGAGGTTTGGAAGCAGCAGAGCTTGGTTCTATTGCCAAAGGCGGAAAAGCCACCCGGAGACCTTTCGAATATAGACCAAACCAAAATGCTTGATCGACATGACGGGAAAGGTGCTCGAAAAGATCATCCTCAACAGAATGTTGAAGCATACCGAGGGTGTAAATGGTCACTCGAGCAACCAGTTCGGTTTCCGGAAGAGGAGGTCAACCGTAGACGCTATCCTGTCGGTTATAGTGATCGCCGAGATAGCGCTGCACTGTTGGATAACAGGTATTCGCTACTGTGCAGTAATGTGGATGTAAGAAACGCGTTCAATAGCGTCGGTTATTGCCGATGCGCTCCTGCGTCTGGGGATACCCGAGTACATGTAATACATTCCCGGAAGTAACTTCCATAATCGAGTACTAGTTAACGACACAGAGGTGGGTTGGAAGTGCTTTCACATAACCGCAGGAGTCCCGCAAGGTTCCATTCTGGGTCCGGTGTTAGGGAATGTCATGTACGACGAGGTGTTGAGATTAGAGTTCCAGGTAGGAGTGGAGATCGTCGGCTTGACTGACGACATTACACTGGAACTCTACGGTGAATCAATCGTAGAAGTGAAGTTGACAAATGCCCATGCCCACTCGATCAAGGTTGTGGAGACGTGGCGATCATCGAGAAGCTTTTTGCGCATCGTGATCCTAGTCCTTGGTCTCCTTTCGTAGGACAGTCGGGGGCTGGGGATCCGATAAGGACAGGGTCACTGATGTGGAGCTTGCGGGGATGGCAAAGCCTCTAAGCATAGGTAAGGGCCCAGGTCCAGACGGAGGCGATTGCTCTGTCACTTCGAAGCGCTCCATCGAACACTTGGGTATGATGATCGACGATAAGCTGTTACAAATAAAAAAATATATATATATAATAATCAATTGCCCGCGTTGGGTGCCAAATTACGGACAAACAATGATGGAACCCTATAAATGCTCTATTTTATTTTTCATTACGAAAAATAAATAGAACATTTCAAATACACATTAAAATATAACTACACGAATTCATATTACAACACAAAACATAAAAGTGGCCAGTTATCCCCAAAGGAATAACAATTTACGATCACAGGATGACGAGATTACATTTATTGGTTTTGGTCCATCAGTCAATCCTGGAACAGTGTTTTGTTTGGCTGATTCCATTTTTGTTAACAGTATTTATTCTGTTTTCATAGCTTGGTTTCGTCTAGGAAAACTAATCCTAATTGGCCATCCCGAATCGGGTTTTAATGCAAGACGGCTGCATTTTGATGTCCCTGCTAGGGAGCGGTTTGCCTGTCTTGCAGTCATTTGTCGCCAGAAATGACCTTAATGTATGCAACCACTCCGGTTGCTAGGGCTATATTTCTCCTGAGTGATGGAAGAACCCTATAAATGCACATTAAAATTAGTAGAATATTCACAAGCTAAAATCGAACATGTAACAGAAAAATAAAACTGGTAACAAAGCTTACCTTCGGTAGCAACGTTGATTACGCTTGCAAAAGAGCATCTACAGCTATAGTGGCACTGCCCTGGATGATGTCCAATAGCTCTGCGGTGTGTTCCAGTAAGCGCAAGCTTCTGAAGAGTGTCGTCTCGTCCATACTAAGGTATGGCGGCCTGGCTTAAGACACGGCATTGAGTACCAAAAGTTGCCGTTGTAAGCTGGAAAGTATTTATTGGCTAACATGCCTGATCGTCGAGCACCACGATAATGTTGGAGAAGTGTCATCCATCAATCAGAACGGAATAGAATTGCAAATATGTCTACAGCCGCGACATTAGACTTATGTAGCTAATTATTCTAATACTGTGATGGTCTTCAGGTATAACGATATGTGAGGTTGAAAGAAGGTGCTACGTATGGCCGCCATTTTCTTGGAGGTGGTGAAATCAATGAGTCGTAGGCAGCCTTATATCGTCAGATAATGGGCACTAGATTCTTTTAAATCTGACGACCCATACAAACCTTTCAGGTGCCTTATACAAAACATCTAACTTATCCTTGATGAGAGAAGTGGGTGTGATGTTGAAAATGGACAATTTGGTGCCTGACGTAATTTATGAACATCCCCTCAGCTCCAATTACTCCCAGTTACGACTAACTACCCTACTAGTCCCACACAAGTAGCACAGAACATTCCCAATCCATCATCTTTAATCGCAAACACAAACACTTACCTTTCGTCGGCTTTTGTTTCCTTCCGCAAATCACGCCGGCAATAATTATACACCCCTCCGTCAATCAGGCGAATGTAACCACCGCTCTTGGAGCACAACCCACGCACCAAGACGGAACCTGATGTGAAAGCACATCAGGTACCTATGTACCTAACTACACCCACGAAAACAAAATCAAAAAAATGAGGTCCATTCAAAAGGAAAAACGGGAAAAGCTCACGGAATTGACGTGTGCGTGCTCCATCTGACGCAAATGCAACGTAACTTATTGGGAGTGTGAAAAGAAACGCTTAAATCTTCCAATCAAGACGATTTTGTCTAGGTGGTGGGATAGCTGGGATTTCTTTCAAATTCATGAAAGTTCTTTAAGAATGTACTTTTTAGTGTATTTTATTTGTCGATTTTAAAATCAATTTTTATTTTTTAGCGACTGTTGTTTGTCATTCTTTTGTTTGCTGCTGTTGTTTTACTTCGGTTGTTGTTGTTGTTGTTGATCGGATTGGTTAGTATATAAATCACTATAGTGTCAACTGAAGAATTATACCTTCTTCACTGTAATCGTGTGAATGTGTGTTTGTGAGATTTACTTTTCTTCAATCACCATCGAAAGTTTGCAGCTCTTTGTCTTGTTGTAAATCATCGTCCTTAACAAAATCCATCCAGTACAATTCTCTTCAGCTTTTCGGTTTCAAGCGATTTCTAGGATTAATCTTATGTGTTTTTAAGTTTATTCAATTTACGGACAAAGCAATTTACAAATAGAAAACAATCTTGGGGTATAAACTTTGCTGCCAATTGGGTTGAAACTTTTTTACTTTTCGTTCATCGAATGTCATACAACTACTAATAAAAATCTATAAAATCTCATAAAAATTCATTTCGATCCACTTTTGTTCCGCATATTCCAATGACGCCCCAACTTCGACCCAAAACATTTGCCATTTGAGAAAAAAGAGAGTGCTATACGGGAAATCGAGGATCGCTACTGGAACTGATACGGGTTGGTTGACAAATGGGCGGGGCTTACGCTCCAAAAAACATCGCAACGCAATCGTTAAGGCAAAACTAGCTCTTCCCGAAGTGAGGAATACAAAGGTAAGTGATTCAGTAGTGGACATGGTGGCTCCTTTGAGTGCGTGTTGCAGTAACAGGTATGCTAAATTTATATCGATTCCAAAATGTTTGGAAGTTTTGTTCAATGTTCGAAATAGGATACCACAGTGTCTGAAACTGTAACACCCAGCCTTAATTTATAACCCTATAAAGTAATTTGTTAGATCGTTTCAAGCAGTACAACAGCATTCCATTAAGCGCCTATGGTCGTTCAACATATCCGGATACGTACAGTCGGTATCCTGTTCCTTTCAACAGAAACTAATCAATATAAGTATACTTACAGGCTACAGGTGATAGTGTTGCAGTAATAGACCCGGTTGACGAGCCTCACCCCTGCTTGCTGGGTCGCATATTTTTAGCTCGGCCCATTCTCAGTCAGGCAGTGGGGACTCCCGGCGAATAAATTATTATCTTTTATCCTGTGTGTATCAACGCATCCGTTCTTCGCCTCGCCTCGCCTCGCGCCACACATTTACGTAGTGTTCGATTCGTTCCACTCATTTAGGCAATCTATCTATCGATCAATCAATCAACGTTCTCTGCTGCTCATGACCTCAACACCGCGCACCGTTTTATGTGTGTCTATTGTTACCGAGTTTCAGTATCACAAAAAAGCGAAAACTTATCTCCAATCGATTTTTTTTTTAATTTTGTTCTTCGTAAATTTTCCTGAATACTGCTTAAGCGGTTCAAATTTTTTCTTCTTGTGGTACTTGCAATTCAACAGTAATACTTCTAGTGTTACGAACAACTGGTTAAATTTGGATTTTACTTCATTCACTCATATTACTTTGTTTTCTGTTTTGCAATTAATAGTTTGCTTCTTCTTCTCCTGTTAAGTAACACGTAAATGCGATTTTGTTTTTTTTCTTGTTTTATTTTAAATAGTTTTGTTTTTGTTTTACTTCTTTGTTTCGCTTTCCCAAAACAAAGTTTTCTATCTTTCGTAAAGGTTGAATGTAGTGTAGTTTTTTCTTCTTCTTAACTTAGATAATTTTAAAAACTTGTTGCTGTTTCACTTAATGTTTTGAGTTTGTTGTGACCTGTTTAGTATAATTTTTCCAATGGTTCCAGCTCACGTTTTAATTTTCCCAACTGCCTAGACTATTGCTTCACTAAATTGTTAGCGAATCCTTCGTTAGATTTATCAATCATCATCATTCAGTGTGTAAAGCAGGAAAAGATGACATTCCATTGATTTCGTTTTCTAGCTACTGTTGAGTCTGACTTATGCTTTGTATGCTTTGAGAATGACAATTCTATGGATCGGTTGTGGTATGATCTATCAAAATTAAAGGAATCGTTACCGGTAAATGCTCACAGCTAATTTAGACAATCGAAACTCTGTTATAAAGTAAACTTTCGTATGAACAAGAATCATGAATTCTCGCTTTCGGGATTCTAGCAAATTCCCCTTTTGGGATTGTAGCAGAATCCACTTTCGGGATTCTAGCAGAATCCTCTTTCGGCATTCTTGCAGAATCCCCTTTCGGGATTCTAGCAGAATCCCCTTTCGGGATTCTAGCAGAATCCCCACTCGGGATTCTAGCAGAATCCCCTTTCGGGATTCTAGCAGAATCCCCTTTCGGGATTCTAGCAGAATCCCCTATTCGGGATTCTAGTAGAATCCCCTATTCGGGATTCTAGCAGAATCCCCTATTCGGGATTCTAGCAGAATCCCCTATTCGGGATTCTAGCAGAATCCCCTATTCGGGATTCTAGCAGAATCCCCTTGCGGGATTCTAGCAGAATCCCCTTGCGGGATTCTAGCAGAATCCCCTTGCGGGATTCTAGCAGAATCCCCTTGCGGGATTCTAGCAGAATCCCCTTGCGGGATTCTAGCAGAATCCCTTGCGGGATTCTAGCAGAATCCCCTTGCGGGATTCTAGCAGAATCCCCTTGCGGGATTCTAGCAGAATCCCCTTGCGGGATTCTAGCAGAATCCCCTTGCGGGATTCTAGCAGAATCCCCTTGCGGGATTCTAGCAGAATCCCCTTGCGGGATTCTAGCAGAATCCCCTTGCGGGATTCTAGCAGAATCCCTCTTGCGGGATTCTAGCAGAATCCCCTTGCGGGATTCTAGCAGAATCCCCTTGCGGGATTCTAGCAGAATCCCCTTGCGAATTCTAGCAGAATCCCCTTGCGGGATTCTAGCAGAATCCCCTTGCGGGATTCTAGCAGAATCCCCTTGCGGGATTCTAGCAGAATCCCCTTGCGGGATTCTAGCAGAATCCCCTTGCGGGATTCTAGCAGAATCCCCTTGCGGGATTCTAGCAGAATCCCCTTGCGGGATTCTAGCAGAATCCCCTTGCGGGATTCTAGCAGAATCCCCTTGCGGGATTCTAGCAGAATCCCCTTGCGGGATTCTAGCAGAATCCCCTTGCGGGATTCTAGCAGAATCCCCTTGCGGGATTCTAGCAGAATCCCCTTGCGGGATTCTAGCAGAATCCCCTTGCGGGATTCTAGCAGAATCCCCTTGCGGGATTCTAGCAGAATCCCCTTGCGGGATTCTAGCAGAATCCCCTTGCGGGATTCTAGCAGAATCCCCTTGCGGGATTCTAGCAGAATCCCCTTGCGGGATTCTAGCAGAATCCCCTTGCGGGATTCTAGCAGAATCCCCTTGCGGGATTCTAGCAGAATCCCCTTGCGGGATTCTAGCAGAATCCCCTTGCGGGATTCTAGCAGAATCCCCTTGCGGGATTCTAGCAGAATCCCCTTGCGGGATTCTAGCAGAATCCCCTTGCGGGATTCTAGCAGAATCCCCTTGCGGGATTCTAGCAGAATCCCCTTGCGGGATTCTAGCAGAATCCCCTTGCGGGATTCTAGCAGAATCCCCTTGCGGGATTCTAGCAGAATCCCCTTGCGGGATTCTAGCAGAATCCCCTTGCGGGATTCTAGCAGAATCCCCCTTGCGGGATTCTAGCAGAATCCCCTTGCGGGATTCTAGCAGAATCCCCTTGCGGGATTCTAGCAGAATCCCCTTGCGGGATTCTAGCAGAATCCCCTTGCGGGATTCTAGCAGAATCCCCTTGCGGGATTCTAGCAGAATCCCCTTGCGGGATTCTAGCAGAATCCCCTTGCGGGATTCTAGCAGAATCCCCTTGCGGGATTCTAGCAGAATCCCCTTGCGGGATTCTAGCAGAATCCCCTTGCGGGATTCTAGCAGAATCCCCTTGCGGGATTCTAGCAGAATCCCCTTGCGGGATTCTAGCAGAATCCCCTTGCGGGATTCTAGCAGAATCCCCTTGCGGGATTCTAGCAGAATCCCCTTGCGGGATTCTAGCAGAATCCCCTTGCGGGATTCTAGCAGAATCCCCTTGCGGGATTCTAGCAGAATCCCCTTGCGGGATTCTAGCAGAATCCCCTTGCGGGATTCTAGCAGAATCCCCTTGCGGGATTCTAGCAGAATCCCCTTGCGGGATTCTAGCAGAATCCCCTTGCGGGATTCTAGCAGAATCCCCTTGCGGGATTCTAGCAGAATCCCCTTGCGGGATTCTAGCAGAATCCCCTTGCGGGATTCTAGCAGAATCCCCTTGCGGGATTCTAGCAGAATCCCCTTGCGGGATTCTAGCAGAATCCCCTTGCGGGATTCTAGCAGAATCCCCTTGCGGGATTCTAGCAGAATCCCCCTTGCGGGATTCTAGCAGAATCCCCTTGCGGGATTCTAGCAGAATCCCCTTGCGGGATTCTAGCAGAATCCCCTTGCGGGATTCTAGCAGAATCCCCTTGCGGGATTCTAGCAGAATCCCCTTGCGGGATTCTAGCAGAATCCCCTTGCGGGATTCTAGCAGAATCCCCTTGCGGGATTCTAGCAGAATCCCCTTTGCGGGATTCTAGCAGAATCCCCTTGCGGGATTCTAGCAGAATCCCCTTGCGGGATTCTAGCAGAATCCCCTTGCGGGATTCTAGCAGAATCCCCTTGCGGGATTCTAGCAGAATCCCCTTGCGGGATTCTAGCAGAATCCCCTTGCGGGATTCTAGCAGAATCCCCTTGCGGGATTCTAGCAGAATCCCCTTGCGGGATTCTAGCAGAATCCCCTTGCGGGATTCTAGCAGAATCCCCTTGCGGGATTCTAGCAGAATCCCCTTGCGGGATTCTAGCAGAATCCCCTTGCGGGATTCTAGCAGAATCCCCTTGCGGGATTCTAGCAGAATCCCCTTGCGGGATTCTAGCAGAATCCCCTTGCGGGATTCTAGCAGAATCCCCTTGCGGGATTTCTAGCAGAATCCCCTTGCGGGATTCTAGCAGAATCCCCTTGCGGGATTCTAGCAGAATCCCCTTGCGGGATTCTAGCAGAATCCCCTTGCGGGATTCTAGCAGAATCCCCTTGCGGGATTCTAGCAGAATCCCCTTGCGGGATTCTAGCAGAATCCCCTTGCGGGATTCTAGCAGAATCCCCTTGCGGGATTCTAGCAGAATCCCCTTGCGGGATTCTAGCAGAATCCCCTTGCGGGATTCTAGCAGAATCCCCTTGCGGGATTCTAGCAGAATCCCCTTGCGGGATTCTAGCAGAATCCCCTTGCGGGATTCTAGCAGAATCCCCTTGCGGGATTCTAGCAGAATCCCCTTGCGGGATTCTAGCAGAATCCCCTTGCGGGATTCTAGCAGAATCCCCTTGCGGGATTCTAGCAGAATCCCCTTGCGGGATTCTAGCAGAATCCCCCTTGCGGGATTCTAGCAGAATCCCCTTGCGGGATTCTAGCAGAATCCCCTTGCGGGATTCTAGCAGAATCCCCTTGCGGGATTCTAGCAGAATCCCCTTGCGGGATTCTAGCAGAATCCCCTTGCGGGATTCTAGCAGAATCCCCCTTGCGGGATTCTAGCAGAATCCCCTTGCGGGATTCTAGCAGAATCCCCTTGCGGGATTCTAGCAGAATCCCCTTGCGGGATTCTAGCAGAATCCCCTTGCGGGATTCTAGCAGAATCCCCTTGCGGGATTCTAGCAGAATCCCCTTGCGGGATTCTAGCAGAATCCCCTTGCGGGATTCTAGCAGAATCCCCTTGCGGGATTCTAGCAGAATCCCCTTGCGGGATTCTAGCAGAATCCCCTTGCGGGATTCTAGCAGAATCCCCTTGCGGGATTCTAGCAGAATCCCCTTGCGGGATTCTAGCAGAATCCCCTTGCGGGATTCTAGCAGAATCCCCTTGCGGGATTCTAGCAGAATCCCCTTGCGGGATTCTAGCAGAATCCCCTTGCGGGATTCTAGCAGAATCCCCTTGCGGGATTCTAGCAGAATCCCCTTGCGGGATTCTAGCAGAATCCCCTTGCGGGATTCTAGCAGAATCCCCTTGCGGGATTCTAGCAGAATCCCCTTGCGGGATTCTAGCAGAATCCCCTTGCGGGATTCTAGCAGAATCCCCTTGCGGGATTCTAGCAGAATCCCCTTGCGGGATTCTAGCAGAATCCCCTTGCGGGATTCTAGCAGAATCCCCTTGCGGGATTCTAGCAGAATCCCCTTGCGGGATTCTAGCAGAATCCCCCTTGCGGGATTCTAGCAGAATCCCCTTGCGGGATTCTAGCAGAATCCCCTTGCGGGATTCTAGCAGAATCCCCTTGCGGGATTCTAGCAGAATCCCCTTGCGGGATTCTAGCAGAATCCCCTTGCGGGATTCTAGCAGAATCCCCTTGCGGGATTCTAGCAGAATCCCCTTGCGGGATTCTAGCAGAATCCCCTTGCGGGATTCTAGCAGAATCCCCTTGCGGGATTCTAGCAGAATCCCCTTGCGGGATTCTAGCAGAATCCCCTTGCGGGATTCTAGCAGAATCCCCTTGCGGGATTCTAGCAGAATCCCCTTGCGGGATTCTAGCAGAATCCCCTTGCGGGATTCTAGCAGAATCCCCTTGCGGGATTCTAGCAGAATCCCCTTGCGGGATTCTAGCAGAATCCCCTTGCGGGATTCTAGCAGAATCCCCTTGCGGGATTCTAGCAGAATCCCCTTGCGGGATTCTAGCAGAATCCCCTTGCGGGATTCTAGCAGAATCCCCTTGCGGGATTCTAGCAGAATCCCCTTGCGGGATTCTAGCAGAATCCCCTTGCGGGATTCTAGCAGAATCCCCTTGCGGGATTCTAGCAGAATCCCCTTGCGGGATTCTAGCAGAATCCCCTTGCGGGATTCTAGCAGAATCCCCTTGCGGGATTCTAGCAGAATCCCCTTGCGGGATTCTAGCAGAATCCCCTTGCGGGATTCTAGCAGAATCCCCTTGCGGGATTCTAGCAGAATCCCCTTGCGGGATTCTAGCAGAATCCCCTTGCGGGATTCTAGCAGAATCCCCTTGCGGGATTCTAGCAGAATCCCCTTGCGGGATTCTAGCAGAATCCCCTTGCGGGATTCTAGCAGAATCCCCTTGCGGGATTCTAGCAGAATCCCCTTGCGGGATTCTAGCAGAATCCCCTTGCGGGATTCTAGCAGAATCCCCTTGCGGGATTCTAGCAGAATCCCCTTGCGGGATTCTAGCAGAATCCCCTTGCGGGATTCTAGCAGAATCCCCTTGCGGGATTCTAGCAGAATCCCCTTGCGGGATTCTAGCAGAATCCCCTTGCGGGATTCTAGCAGAATCCCCTTGCGGGATTCTAGCAGAATCCCCTTGCGGGATTCTAGCAGAATCCCCTTGCGGGATTCTAGCAGAATCCCCTTGCGGGATTCTAGCAGAATCCCCTTGCGGGATTCTAGCAGAATCCCCTTGCGGGATTCTAGCAGAATCCCCTTGCGGGATTCTAGCAGAATCCCCTTGCGGGATTCTAGCAGAATCCCCTTGCGGGATTCTAGCAGAATCCCCTTGCGGGATTCTAGCAGAATCCCCTTGCGGGATTCTAGCAGAATCCCCTTGCGGGATTCTAGCAGAATCCCCTTGCGGGATTCTAGCAGAATCCCCTTGCGGGATTCTAGCAGAATCCCCTTGCGGGATTCTAGCAGAATCCCCTTGCGGGATTCTAGCAGAATCCCCTTGCGGGATTCTAGCAGAATCCCCTTGCGGGATTCTAGCAGAATCCCCTTGCGGGATTCTAGCAGAATCCCCTTGCGGGATTCTAGCAGAATCCCCTTGCGGGATTCTAGCAGAATCCCCTTGCGGGATTCTAGCAGAATCCCCTTGCGGGATTCTAGCAGAATCCCCTTGCGGGATTCTAGCAGAATCCCCTTGCGGGATTCTAGCAGAATCCCCTTGCGGGATTCTAGCAGAATCCCCTTGCGGGATTCTAGCAGAATCCCCTTGCGGGATTCTAGCAGAATCCCCTTGCGGGATTCTAGCAGAATCCCTTGCGGGATTCTAGCAGAATCCCCTTGCGGGATTCTAGCAGAATCCCCTTGCGGGATTCTAGCAGAATCCCCCTTGCGGGATTCTAGCAGAATCCCCTTGCGGGATTCTAGCAGAATCCCCTTGCGGGATTCTAGCAGAATCCCCTTGCGGGATTCTAGCAGAATCCCCTTGCGGGATTCTAGCAGAATCCCCTTGCGGGATTCTAGCAGAATCCCCTTGCGGGATTCTAGCAGAATCCCCTTGCGGGATTCTAGCAGAATCCCCTTGCGGGATTCTAGCAGAATCCCCTTGCGGGATTCTAGCAGAATCCCCTTGCGGGATTCTAGCAGAATCCCCTTGCGGGATTCTAGCAGAATCCCCTTGCGGGATTCTAGCAGAATCCCCTTGCGGGATTCTAGCAGAATCCCCTTGCGGGATTCTAGCAGAATCCCCTTGCGGGATTCTAGCAGAATCCCCTTGCGGGATTCTAGCAGAATCCCCTTGCGGGATTCTAGCAGAATCCCCTTGCGGGATTCTAGCAGAATCCCCTTGCGGGATTCTAGCAGAATCCCCTTGCGGGATTCTAGCAGAATCCCCTTGCGGGATCTAGCAGAATCCCCTTGCGGGATTCTAGCAGAATCCCCTTGCGGGATTCTAGCAGAATCCCCTTGCGGGATTCTAGCAGAATCCCCTTGCGGGATTCTAGCAGAATCCCCTTGCGGGATTCTAGCAGAATCCCCTTGCGGGATTCTAGCAGAATCCCCTTGCGGGATCTAGCAGAATCCCCTTGCGGGATTCTAGCAGAATCCCCTTGCGGATTCTAGCAGAATCCCCTTGCGGGATTCTAGCAGAATCCCCTTGCGGGATTCTAGCAGAATCCCCTTGCGGGATTCTAGCAGAATCCCCTTGCGGGATTCTAGCAGAATCCCCTTGCGGGATTCTAGCAGAATCCCCTTGCGGGATTCTAGCAGAATCCCCTTGCGGGATTCTAGCAGAATCCCCTTGCGGGATTCTAGCAGAATCCCCTTGGCGGGATTCTAGCAGAATCCCCTTGCGGGATTCTAGCAGAATCCCCTTGCGGGATTCTAGCAGAATCCCCTTGCGGGATTCTAGCAGAATCCCCTTGCGGGATTCTAGCAGAATCCCCTTGCGGGATTCTAGCAGAATCCCCTTGCGGGATTCTAGCAGAATCCCCTTGCGGGATTCTAGCAGAATCCCCTTGCGGGATTCTAGCAGAATCCCCTTGCGGGATTCTAGCAGAATCCCCTTGCGGGATTCTAGCAGAATCCCCTTGCGGGATTCTAGCAGAATCCCCTTGCGGGATTCTAGCAGAATCCCCTTGCGGGATTCTAGCAGAATCCCCTTGCGGGATTCTAGCAGAATCCCCTTGCGGGATTCTAGCAGAATCCCCTTGCGGGATTCTAGCAGAATCCCCTTGCGGGATTCTAGCAGAATCCCCTTGCGGGATTCTAGCAGAATCCCCTTGCGGGATTCTAGCAGAATCCCCTTGCGGGATTCTAGCAGAATCCCCTTGCGGGATTCTAGCAGAATCCCCTTGCGGGATTCTAGCAGAATCCCCTTGCGGGATTCTAGCAGAATCCCCTTGCGGGATTCTAGCAGAATCCCCTTGCGGGATTCTAGCAGAATCCCCTTGCGGGATTCTAGCAGAATCCCCTTGCGGGATTCTAGCAGAATCCCCTTGCGGGATTCTAGCAGAATCCCCTTGCGGGATTCTAGCAGAATCCCCTTGCGGGATTCTAGCAGAATCCCCTTGCGGGATTCTAGCAGAATCCCCTTGCGGGATTCTAGCAGAATCCCCTTGCGGGATTCTAGCAGAATCCCCTTGCGGGATTCTAGCAGAATCCCCTTGCGGGATTCTAGCAGAATCCCCTTGCGGGATTCTAGCAGAATCCCCTTGCGGGATTCTAGCAGAATCCCCTTGCGGGATTCTAGCAGAATCCCCTTGCGGGATTCTAGCAGAATCCCCTTGCGGGATTCTAGCAGAATCCCCTTGCGGGATTCTAGCAGAATCCCCTTGCGGGATTCTAGCAGAATCCCCTTGCGGGATTCTAGCAGAATCCCCTTGCGGGATTCTAGCAGAATCCCCTTGCGGGATTCTAGCAGAATCCCCTTGCGGGATTCTAGCAGAATCCCCTTGCGGGATTCTAGCAGAATCCCCTTGCGGGATTCTAGCAGAATCCCCTTGCGGGATTCTAGCAGAATCCCCTTGCGGGATTCTAGCAGAATCCCCTTGCGGGATTCTAGCAGAATCCCCTTGCGGGATTCTAGCAGAATCCCCTTGCGGGATTCTAGCAGAATCCCCTTGCGGGATTCTAGCAGAATCCCCTTGCGGGATTCTAGCAGAATCCCCTTGCGGGATTCTAGCAGAATCCCCTTGCGGGATTCTAGCAGAATCCCCTTGCGGGATTCTAGCAGAATCCCCTTGCGGGATTCTAGCAGAATCCCCTTGCGGGATTCTAGCAGAATCCCCTTGCGGGATTCTAGCAGAATCCCCTTGCGGGATTCTAGCAGAATCCCCTTGCGGGATTCTAGCAGAATCCCCTTGCGGGATTCTAGCAGAATCCCCTTGCGGGATTCTAGCAGAATCCCCTTGCGGGATTCTAGCAGAATCCCCTTGCGGGATTCTAGCAGAATCCCCTTGCGGGATTCTAGCAGAATCCCCTTGCGGGATTCTAGCAGAATCCCCTTGCGGGATTCTAGCAGAATCCCCTTGCGGGATTCTAGCAGAATCCCCTTGCGGGATTCTAGCAGAATCCCCTTGCGGGATTCTAGCAGAATCCCCTTGCGGGATTCTAGCAGAATCCCCTTGCGGGATTCTAGCAGAATCCCCTTGCGGGATTCTAGCAGAATCCCCTTGCGGGATTCTAGCAGAATCCCCTTGCGGGATTCTAGCAGAATCCCCTTGCGGGATTCTAGCAGAATCCCCTTGCGGGATTCTAGCAGAATCCCCTTGCGGGATTCTAGCAGAATCCCCTTGCGGGATTCTAGCAGAATCCCCTTGCGGGATTCTAGCAGAATCCCCTTGCGGGATTCTAGCAGAATCCCCTTGCGGGATTCTAGCAGAATCCCCTTGCGGGATTCTAGCAGAATCCCCTTGCGGGATTCTAGCAGAATCCCCTTGCGGGATTCTAGCAGAATCCCCTTGCGGGATTCTAGCAGAATCCCCTTGCGGGATTCTAGCAGAATCCCCTTGCGGGATTCTAGCAGAATCCCCTTGCGGGATTCTAGCAGAATCCCCTTGCGGGATTCTAGCAGAATCCCCTTGCGGGATTCTAGCAGAATCCCCTTGCGGGATTCTAGCAGAATCCCCTTGCGGGATTCTAGCAGAATCCCCTTGCGGGATTCTAGCAGAATCCCCTTGCGGGATTCTAGCAGAATCCCCTTGCGGGATTCTAGCAGAATCCCCTTGCGGGATTCTAGCAGAATCCCCTTGCGGGATTCTAGCAGAATCCCCTTGCGGGATTCTAGCAGAATCCCCTTGCGGGATTCTAGCAGAATCCCCTTGCGGGATTCTAGCAGAATCCCCTTGCGGGATTCTAGCAGAATCCCCTTGCGGGATTCTAGCAGAATCCCCTTGCGGGATTCTAGCAGAATCCCCTTGCGGGATTCTAGCAGAATCCCCTTGCGGGATTCTAGCAGAATCCCCTTGCGGGATTCTAGCAGAATCCCCTTGCGGGATTCTAGCAGAATCCCCTTGCGGGATTCTAGCAGAATCCCCTTGCGGGATTCTAGCAGAATCCCCTTGCGGGATTCTAGCAGAATCCCCTTGCGGGATTCTAGCAGAATCCCCTTGCGGGATTCTAGCAGAATCCCCTTGCGGGATTCTAGCAGAATCCCCTTGCGGGATTCTAGCAGAATCCCCTTGCGGGATTCTAGCAGAATCCCCTTGCGGGATTCTAGCAGAATCCCCTTGCGGGATTCTAGCAGAATCCCCTTGCGGGATTCTAGCAGAATCCCCTTGCGGGATTCTAGCAGAATCCCCTTGCGGGATTCTAGCAGAATCCCCTTGCGGGATTCTAGCAGAATCCCCTTGCGGGATTCTAGCAGAATCCCCTTGCGGGATTCTAGCAGAATCCCCTTGCGGGATTCTAGCAGAATCCCCTTGCGGGATTCTAGCAGAATCCCCTTGCGGGATTCTAGCAGAATCCCCTTGCGGGATTCTAGCAGAATCCCCTTGCGGGATTCTAGCAGAATCCCCTTGCGGGATTCTAGCAGAATCCCCTTGCGGGATTCTAGCAGAATCCCCTTGCGGGATTCTAGCAGAATCCCCTTGCGGGATTCTAGCAGAATCCCCTTGCGGGATTCTAGCAGAATCCCCTTGCGGGATTCTAGCAGAATCCCCTTGCGGGATTCTAGCAGAATCCCCTTGCGGGATTCTAGCAGAATCCCCTTGCGGGATTCTAGCAGAATCCCCTTGCGGGATTCTAGCAGAATCCCCTTGCGGGATTCTAGCAGAATCCCCTTGCGGGATTCTAGCAGAATCCCCTTGCGGGATTCTAGCAGAATCCCCTTGCGGGATTCTAGCAGAATCCCCTTGCGGGATTCTAGCAGAATCCCCTTGCGGGATTCTAGCAGAATCCCCTTGCGGGATTCTAGCAGAATCCCCTTGCGGGATTCTAGCAGAATCCCCTTGCGGGATTCTAGCAGAATCCCCTTGCGGGATTCTAGCAGAATCCCCTTGCGGGATTCTAGCAGAATCCCCTTGCGGGATTCTAGCAGAATCCCCTTGCGGGATTCTAGCAGAATCCCCTTGCGGGATTCTAGCAGAATCCCCTTGCGGGATTCTAGCAGAATCCCCTTGCGGGATTCTAGCAGAATCCCCTTGCGGGATTCTAGCAGAATCCCCTTGCGGGATTCTAGCAGAATCCCCTTGCGGGATTCTAGCAGAATCCCCTTGCGGGATTCTAGCAGAATCCCCTTGCGGGATTCTAGCAGAATCCCCTTGCGGGATTCTAGCAGAATCCCCTTGCGGGATTCTAGCAGAATCCCCTTGCGGGATTCTAGCAGAATCCCCTTGCGGGATTCTAGCAGAATCCCCTTGCGGGATTCTAGCAGAATCCCCTTGCGGGATTCTAGCAGAATCCCCTTGCGGGATTCTAGCAGAATCCCCTTGCGGGATTCTAGCAGAATCCCCTTGCGGGATTCTAGCAGAATCCCCTTGCGGGATTCTAGCAGAATCCCCTTGCGGGATTCTAGCAGAATCCCCTTGCGGGATTCTAGCAGAATCCCCTTGCGGGATTCTAGCAGAATCCCCTTGCGGGATTCTAGCAGAATCCCCTTGCGGGATTCTAGCAGAATCCCCTTGCGGGATTCTAGCAGAATCCCCTTGCGGGATTCTAGCAGAATCCCCTTGCGGGATTCTAGCAGAATCCCCTTGCGGGATTCTAGCAGAATCCCCTTGCGGGATTCTAGCAGAATCCCCTTGCGGGATTCTAGCAGAATCCCCTTGCGGGATTCTAGCAGAATCCCCTTGCGGGATTCTAGCAGAATCCCCTTGCGGGATTCTAGCAGAATCCCCTTGCGGGATTCTAGCAGAATCCCCTTGCGGGATTCTAGCAGAATCCCCTTGCGGGATTCTAGCAGAATCCCCTTGCGGGATTCTAGCAGAATCCCCTTTCGGGATTCTAGCAGAATCCCCTTTCGGGATTCTAGCAGAATCCCCTTTCGGGATTCTAGCAGAATCCCCTTTCGGGATTCTAGCAGAATCCCCTTTCGGTATTCTAGCAGAATCCCCTTTCGGGATTCTAGCAGAATCCCCTTTCGGGATTCTAGCAGAATCCCCTTTCGGGATTCTAGCAGAATCCCCTTTCGGGATTCTAGCAGAATCCCCTTTCGGGATTCTAGCAGAATCCCCTTTCGGGATTCTAGCAGAATCCCCTTTCGGGATTCTAGCAGAATCCCCTTTCGGGATTCTAGCAGAATCCCCTTTCGGGATTCTAGCAGAATCCCCTTTCGGGATTCTAGCAGAATCCCCTTTCGGGATTCTAGCAGAATCCCCTTTCGGGATTCTAGCAGAATCCCCTTTCGGGATTCTAGCAGAATCCCCTTTCGGGATTCTTGCAGAATCCTCTTTCGGAATTCTAGCAGAATCCCCTTTCGGGATTCTAGCAGAATCCCCTTTCGGGATTCTAGCAGAATCCCCTTCCGGGATTCTAGCAGAATCCCCTTCCGGGATTCTAGCAGAATCCCCTTCCGGGATTCTAGCAGAATCCCCTTCCGGGATTCTAGCAGAATCCCCTTCCGGGATTCTAGCAGAATCCCCTTCCGGGATTCTAGCAGAATCCCCTTCCGGGATTCTAGCAGAATCCCCTTCCGGGATTCTAGCAGAATCCCCTTCCGGGATTCTAGCAGAATCCCCTTCCGGGATTCTAGCAGAATCCCCTTCCGGGATTCTAGCAGAATCCCCTTCCGGGATTCTAGCAGAATCCCCTTCCGGGATTCTAGCAGAATCCCCTTCTGGGATTCTAGCAGAATCCCCTTCCGGGATTCTAGCAGAATCCCCTTCTGGGATTCTAGCAGAATCCCCTTTTGGGATTTGAACAGTACCCCCTTTCGAGATTCGAACAGAATCTTCTATTGGGATTCCAACAGAAACCCCTTTTGGGATTTGAACAGAATTCCTTGTCGGGATTCGAACAGAATACCCTTTTCGGGACTTGAAGAGAATCTCCTTTTGAGATTCGAACAGAATCCTCTTTTGGATTAGAAAAGAATCCCCTTGTGGAATTCGAAAAGAATCCCTTTTTGGATTCGAAATGAATCTCGACTCAGCATTCGAAACAAATCCCATTACGGGATTCGATCAGAATCATCTTTCGGGACTCGAACAAAATTCCCTGTCGGGAATCGAACAAAATACACTTTTGGGATTCGAACAGAATCTTTTTTTGGGATTCAACCAGAATCCTCTGTCGAGATTCGAACAGAATTGCCAGTCGAGATTCGAACATAATCCCCTGTTGGGATTCGAACAGCATCCCCTTTCGTCGGGATTCGAACAGAATCCTTTTTCGGGGTTCGAACAGAATCCCTTATCGGTATTGGAACAGAATCTCCTTCCGGGACTCGAGCAGAATACCTTTTTGGGATTCGAACCACATCCCGTTTCGGATCCGAACAGAATACCCTTTCGGGATTCGAAAAGAACTTTTTCGAGATTCTAACAGAATCTTTTTTCGGATTTCGAACGGAATCTCCTTTTGGGTTTCGACGAGAATCCGCTTTTGGGATTCGAGCAGAATCCCCTGTCGAGATTCGAACAGAATTCCCTTTCGGGATTTGAACAGGACTCAAAGAGGATACCTTTTTGAAATTCGAACAGAACCCTCATTTGGATTCGAACAGAATCGCTTTTCGTCGGGATTCGAACAGAATCCTTTTCCGGGATTCGAACAGAATCCCTTATCGGTATTGGAACAGTATCTCCTTCCGGGATTCGAGCAGAATACCTTTTTGGGATTCGAACGACATCCCGTTTCGGATCCGAACAGAATACCCTTTCGGGATTCGAAAAGAACCCTTTCGAGATTCGAACAGATTCCTTTTTCGGGATTCGAACCAAATCCCCTTGGAATAATCAGCTGTGAGCATTCCCTCCGTCTTTTCAAATATAAACCGCTTGCTGTATATTGTAATCCTTCTGTCACCTTTCAAAACAAATGTCTACACTTGGTAAATTCCTTCTCCAAAAATCACTACTTTCGCGTATCAAAATGTATGCAATGATTGTGTTCCAAAAAAACCTAAAGCCGATTCAGGACAGACGATGGTTGCATTTTGTAATCTGCGTGTGTGTATGTCAAAGTGTCAAATACCTACCCGCTTTTTTGGCCGGTTAATGCCTGCTAGTGTTTTTGTTTTGCGTTTAAACATCCGCGCATATGACGAGAAAAATTCCTTACGAAAAAGCGATTTCTAGTGTGTGTATACTAAGCGGCGGTAATCTACTCTGCTGAAAGATGGACCGCTGTCATCCCGTTAAAACGGGTGACCGATTTTTTTTACTGTGTAAACATGGCCGTTTTTATCTGTATCTGTATGCTTCAGTTGTCGATTCTATCGTGCAAAAATGTGTGACAAAAACCAAATAGATCGGTGTGAAAACGATGGACGGGCCACTCTTTAGACATTCTGATCTGACGTTTTGACCTTTTGTTTGTTTTTTTTTCTTTTCTCGTTTAACTGGTGTGAAAGTGACGTATGGAAAATGCGTGTGATTTTCTTTCGGTTTCGCGCTATTTTCGCCTGTTTTTTTTTCCTCTGTTGCTTACTGTTTAAATTGCTGCTGTATTGGTTTGTTATTTAGTAATTGATTGGATTTCCTGACCTAGCTAAACCGGACTTTGCCGTTGCGCATCAAACTGTCACGACATTCTTTATTGTGTTTGTGTTTATATTCAAATGTTTTATGGAATGATTTTTCTTTCGGTGTGTTCTTACGACACGGCCTCCTTCTACGAGTGAGTGGTTGCAATAAGCGCTGAGATAGCAGTTTCGTTAATATTTTCTTCTGAGTTTATTCTTCGTGTGTGAGTATATCATGATGTCTGGTTTCGGTTTTCAAGACGGATGATGGGAATTCTCTTTTAAAAAATCTGTGTTTTCCAAGAACCATTTTCAATTAATCCGATTTCGTCTTACATAGGAAGCGGGATCAAGCGCAAGCCCTAATGAGTCACCCTAACCACATCAGTCGCAGAAAGTTATTTCGCGGCTTTTTCTAGTTCGCCTCTAATGACACGAGGGAGTGGATGCTTCCGCTTCCAGAATCGATGTGTATAAACATAAGAACCCGGAGGATAATTAATTAGAAGCGACATGTTTACTTTGTCGTAGGTCGCTTGACTTCAACAGCTTGTGGTGGAATTTAACTTACGAACTCTTTACAGAAAACGTTCGATAAATGCAACATGCTTACGTGCTCTTTCGTCGAATTACAATGACTGCAGCATATAACAGATGTCAAAGAACTGCCAGAAGGCAGCAATTCATTATAGTTTCATCGGACATGCCACATGAACACCCAATTAACTGGTTCAAAAAGATCGATGTACCTACACAGATCGAAAAAAAAGTGTAAAATTCTGTGACACATAATGCACATAATTGGAACGTGGGATATTACAGAAGTTTACATGACATATCATGTAAAATTCATAAAATATCATGTAAACTTCCATTATATGTCATGTAATTCAGCACGAGTCTGAGTGTTTACATGACATATAACACAAATTTACATGATATATCATGTAAACCATCATAACAATAAGTTTACATGACCAAAATTAATTTTACATGACGTATAAATATCATTATTTTTATCTGTGTATGCGTTTCCGAGCTGACGTTGAGCAAAGTGCTTCCATCGGCTTTTTACTGATTGTTTATCATTGATTACCGAGATTTTTTAATAAATCTGAAATGATTCATTTCTATGGTTCATTCGTGTCAACTCGGTACACCATGTTTATAACATAACTGTTTGTTTTTTTTTCCCACACGCCATTGATAAACTTGTAAGCATTCCGCATATCATATTGTTTCATACTTTTTGTGCTGCAGTATTGACATTTTTCCCTTAATACTTTTATAGAAATTGATTTGAAATTGAAAGTCTTTCACTTATCGAAGCGTAACTGTACTGTGTGTGCTCTTCGACGAGTACACATTCGTTTGAAAATGCTTCATGAATGCGGGCATTAGGAGCAATTGCACAGCCAACAGCGATGAATGGAGTGACGACAACGATGCAGCTTCCTGTGACCGTGGCAAGTGGTGTGTCGTTTCGTTCCAAAGTTGTTTACATAGGTGTGTTAGAATTTTACTGTTTGTTTACCTTTCGAATGGAAAATATAGGTGCACACAGTTTTTCTCGCAGTTTTGGCGGAGTTTAATTGTTTACGTATTGCAGTGGTATAGATTTGGTGATGAGTCTGAGATGAGAAGCAAATCAAGTCGTTGCTGGATGTGTTTGTTCCACGACATGGTGTCCAAGCTTGAAAGTGCAAGAAGATTACGTGCAAGTGTATTTTATTCGACTGGAATCTCGAGATGTACACTCATCTGAGAGAGAATTAGTTCTACCTTCAGCTACCATCGTCGTTGAACCCGCGAACTCGCAGTTACACTTTTCGAATCAACAGTGAATATAAACACCAGCGGCATCCTGTAACAAACGGCGGACCTCTGGGGAATCCACATCCACAACCTCAAATCAGGGAGCGGACCTGGTGTGATGGTTAGAACACTTGACTATCACGCCGAGGACCTGGGATCGAATCCCACTCCCGACAAACTCACAAAATGTGAGTTCTTCCTTCAGAAGGGAAGTAAAGCGTGGGTCCCGAGATGAACTAGCCTAGGGCTAAAAATCTCGTTAATACAGATAAAAAAAAAACCTCAAATCATCGACACCAGCGCTGAACGCCTCAAGTCAACAATATTCGGAAATCTTTTCGTACATAATGGTACCCCAATTCAGACCCACATTCGTCGATGTGAAATCCCCTATCAGTGCTGGTCGGATAAACTAACGTGCCCAACCGAAGACCTACTAAGGACGAGGTGCTTTACGGAAAGCCGACCGGGACCCATCCAGGCAATGACAACGTACGAAACCGTAGGTTTCGTCGAACGTCAAACGGGGCCCTTCCAGACCGCTGTAAGTCACCGTGTCCAATCCAAGACCCCACATCCGGCTAGCGAGACACCATCCGGAACACGTCCATGCAGTAGAAAGGCCATGTGCCCCACCGTAGGTTCCGCAGAACGCCAAACAGGATTCTTCCAAGCCGCTGGAAGCCTTCGTGCCCAAGCACAAACCCTGCTTGACCTATCCGGCCAGCGAAACACCATTCGTTTCAGGCGACGGGAAGCCAACGTGCTTAACCATAGCCCAAACGAAACGTCCACCGGAGATCAGTCAAGCCGCGAAAACCCACATGCCCAATTTCAAACCTACTCAGGACCGAGAGCCTAGCGGGAAACCGACCGAGACTTCTCATGGCTGCGGGAAGTCCTAGGGCCCACTGTTCCACCACGTGTCAACTCAAGAACCATTCCGAATACCGTGTCCACTCAAGCCTTCCAGGAAAGCTTCAACCTTAACCGATCCAGGCCACGGTCCCAAATCCATTTCGGACACAGTCAGCCAGTAACCCATTCAGATCGACAAAGCAGCACGTGTCCAACTATAGCATTTTCCAAGTCCAAGCTGTCAACTGTAGCCCAACCAGGCCACGGGCCGCGTTCTAGGCCAACTCTACACCACGTCAGATCAAACCGTCCAACCAATCGCCACCTGGCTCAGCCAGGCCGTCACCAGTCAACAGATCCAGCCATGGTCCCTGTAAAGACCATTATAGCCGTCGTCTCCGATTACCCAAAGGGCTCAGGTATGTTCACCAAGCTTCCCCTCATGTTCATGTACCCTATGAGTCCCAGCGTCACCGATCGACCGCACCGATACTAGCCGAACTAACCCTAAAAAGAGAACCCTGAAGCAGGTCTAGTGCCAACCCTGAGAAGCCATTAGAAGGTAAGCTAGCATAGAACTCCAACACCACAGCGTAGACTCAGATATAAAGGAGCGTAGTACTACTCTACCGAAATTTGGCATGCATCGGACGAAAAGAATAAAGTCGCTAACATACCGAGTCGTATCAATGCCAAGCGGTCGACTACAATCGATTGGCTGAGTTACAGAACATCGACCCAGAGCAACAGACATTTTTGGAGAACCCATGAACCAACACAACCGTCTAGCCAAGCTACTGGAATCATCTATAGTTTCGTCAACACTAACACACTCTAACATCAGCCCGTTCATCTTACACAAATATCGTCTGAGAACTACACGGCGTTTCATGGAGTTGACGCCACACCTTGTCTTGTCAATACAATAAGACACCAATAGCCAGTATATCAACCCCAAACGTCCGATTTGCTCACACCCATGTGGATCTCATCAGCCCGTTTCCACTGTCCGAAAGTAATATGTACTGTCTGACCTTCTTCGACAAATTAACCCGATGGTCTGAGGTCTTACCATTACCTAAAAATACAGCTTAGGTAAAACGTGCTTTCATCAACGGTTGGATGTCAGAAGTCGGTGTTCCGACAAACGTGACAAAGGACTGCGCGGGAGATAACTTAAATCTGAGTTGTTCCGCACACTGACCGGGATGCTCAGTATCACATGCCTGTGGGTACAAAACAAGCAATGCCCTCAATGTCGCAAACGGGTTGACGGAAGCGTTAGTAATGACATGAGATGCAGCTAAGCCGAAGATGAAAAACACAAAGAAACGGCGGACTGGTGGAATGCGACACTCACAACCCACCGTACTTCATCCCTCAGAGGTAGAAAACGAGTTCAGAGTGCACGAACTGACTGGCACCGACAAATGAAGATTACAAGGTTCCATTAAAAGCTACAGCTGCCGTCAAACGAAGCAAGGCGATCTGTAACAAGGAGCCATGCCAGGAAGCCGACGCAAACCCCTGGGGAAATACCTACCACATTGAAATGGATACGCCTTTTACTCAATTACACCATTTGAACTGAAAGGTATTGTAGAGGGGCTATTTCCGAGGCATTATGCAATGACGTGATCATCCACATACAGCGCTGTACAGCCAGCGTGGGCGATGCGGAGTTGACCGCAACTCGACTGGTCTCCAATGACGAGCTCGTTGGCGTGACGAAGATAAACGAGGCTCCCGATCCGGATGAAATCCCTAACGTGGCGTTAAATGCAGCGACCATGGCGTCCAGGTCAGTGTTGCAGAAATGCCTGGAGGAAGTCGACTTTCCGAGTATATGGAATGTCCACAATCTGGTGCTATTGCTAAAACCTGGGAAGCAATTGTGAGATCCAGCCGCGTATAGGCCGATCTTTCGGTTGGATATGCTAGGAAGACTTCTCAAGTGGAAGGTGATCCGAGTGTGCCGAAAGTGAGAGAGGGCTGTTCACGATTCAGTTCGGCTTTCGCAAGGGAAAATCGGCATTCTTGCAAAAGTGGAGAGGAGGTCGCTGCTGCGCAGTGGTCAACAACGCGTTTAACAGCGCCCGTTTGGAAGCTATCGCCGCGCCGTAGCTCTGAATGACACGCAAGTCCCTGACTATCTGGGTCAACGGTTTGCTAACACTGACGCTTCCGGTTGGCGCCATTATCGTGGGCTTCGCGGACGACCTCATCTTAGCAGCAGTGAAACACTCGAAGAAGTCGAAATGCTTGTGTCGTAGTCAATCAACTATGGAAGCTGCAGATAGTCCATCACAAGACAGAAGTGCTCGTTGTCAGAAATCACAAAGCAGTCCAAAAGATGGGCATTACGACTCGAGAGCAGAGAATTACAGTAGCGAGGTCCAAGAAGTAGTAATGGGCGCTTCCTGGCAAGTGTTGCAACCTCGATACTCAGGTATGGAGTACCGGCCTGGGCTGCGGTGTTAAAAACGAAGGGAAACTGTGGAAAGCTGAACAGAGTGTATCGGCCACGTGGCTCCCGAGCGCCTACAGGACAATCTCGTTGGAGGCTGTATGCGTTATCGCTGCGGAGAAAGAACGTCTAGTGATACCGGCGGAGGGACGCTAGAATTGCTAGAATAGCTGCTAGAACGGACTCGTTGGCTAGGTGGATTCACCGACGGTTCCCAAACGTGTCAGCGTGGGTGAACAGGAAGCATGGAGAGGTGAACTTCTATTTGAAGCAGTTTCTGTTCGTACACGGCTTTTACCGGAAGTACCTGTTAAGGTTTGGTCACGCATCTTCCTCTCTTTGCCCGGAGTGCGTGAACGTGGAGGGAACACCAGAGCACGTCGTCTTTGAAAGCCGTAGATGCGTAGGGATATGCGTGTGTCGCCAAGAAGACACATGGAACGTTGCACAGTGGCTGATTTCGTCATTTTAGCGCGCTTAATTAATAACTTGTTTACTATGAAGTTTAGCGTCATGGTGTCTTCGGGAAAGTTTTTCACTATAATAAGGAGCTTTTTTTGAGCTTCTGTAAAAAATGATCAATCCCCCTAAAAGTGAGATAGAAAAATTATTTTTTGAATTTTTCAAGATACGAGGTTGGTGTCTTCACAAAAGTTGTAGAAAATGTTGTTTAGAGCAACTTTGCCGAAGACACCAAGTTTGTAACTCCGTTACTTTTCAAGATACGTTACGTTTTCTTTCATCGACCCCTTGAAAAAAGTTTTTGCGCAATAACTTTCTAAAAATTGATTCTACAATTTTCTCATGTTCTACAAAGTTATAGATAATGGTAAAACACACAACTTTGCCGAACATGACATCCCGCTAATTCCAAAATTAAAATAGTTATAACGGTTTTTATAGTTTTTTGGGCCACATTTCAAACATATATAACTTAGCTATAGGCAAATATATGCAAATTTCCTTTTACGCATGTGAAAGCACATGTAATTGCCTCTCTTAGAAAGCCAAAATCATCAAACTGTAAGAAACTGTAAGATGGTTTTTGTATAGAAACTTACATCCATTTATGTTACTCTTATATGGGATTTATATATATTTTCACATATTTATTTGACATTTCATGTCAGCTTGCATTTTTATTGTTATTGTAAGTGTGTGTTAATATAAAGAAAGGTTTGTGGTGCATTTTGGATCATTCGTGAAGTACGTTACATAAATACTTACCATCTAATTATTTTGTCTTACTAACTCAAGTGCTCCACGTAGTCCACGAAAAGAGCGAATGAAGTGCCATTTCTTAAAAAATTCCAAACATGCGCGTGACATATTCTGTCAACGCTCTCACTAGTACATATCTATGTCTACATTGGTTATAGTAAATTATAAATCTTATTACACTTCAAAGAAGCTGCTGTTAAATCGTGATCCGACGAAAGAAGTTTCAATTTATGCGTTTTTTTTTTCGTGGACTACGTGGAGCATTGTGAGTTTGTAAGAAAATAGAAGTAGTTGGTGAGTTTTTATGTAGCGTACTTCATGAATGATGCAGAATACACAACAAACCTTTCTTTATATTAACACATACTTACAATAACAATAAAAATGCAAGCTGACATGAACTGTCAAATAAATATGTTGAAAATATATATAAATCCCATATAAGAGTAACATAAATGGATGTAAGTTTCTATACAAAAACCATCTTACAGTTTCTTACAGTTTGACGATTTTGGCTTTCTAAGAGAGGCAATTACATGTACTTTGCAATGCGTAAAAGGAAATTTGCATATATTTGCCTATAGCTAAGTTATATATGTTTGTATGGCCCAAACAACTATAAAAACCGTTATAACTATTTTAATTTTGGAATTAGCGGGATGTCATGTTCGGCAAAAATGTGTGTTTTACCATTATCTATAACTTTGTAGAACATGAGAAAATTGTAGAATCAATTTTTAGAAAGTTATTGCGCAAAAACCTTTTTCAAGGGGTCGATGAAAGAAAACGTAACGTATCTTGAAAAGTAACGAAGTTACAAACTTGGTGTCTTCGGCAAAGTTGCTCCAAACTACATTTTCTACAACTTTTGTGAAGACACCAACCTCGTATCTTGAAAAATTCAAAAAATAAATTTTCTATTTCACTTTTAGGGGGATTGATCATTTTTCACAGAAGCTCAAAAGAAGCTCCTTATTATAGTGAAAAACTTTCCCGAAGACACCATGACGCTAAACTTCACAGTAAAAAAGTTAGTAATTAAGCGCGCTAAAATGACGAAATCAGCCACTGTGCGTTGTAGACAGAGCAGTAACAGAGATGCTGTTCGTCCTGCAGGTGAAGTGGTGCGATGATCAGATTACGCAAGTACGCGATCGGGGTAGACTTGATCCACCGCGGCAGATTTGACCGAGTAGTCCGTAACGTACTATCGGTTATGGGTCGTAGGGGCATCAGTGAAACGGAAGTCTACCACCAACCGGAATCACCGAACCGACCTCAGCACCTGACTGGCCGGGAAGGATTACCGGTGTAGATCCACCACCGCCGGGGACTAGACCGGGACACCTGTCCGGGAAGAAAAGATCCTGGAAGATTTTCCATTGTCTGGAAAATCTTCGTCTGTATAAGGTAGATTCACCGCCGGGGTGCTGTCCGAGTAGTGCACGAAAAGATAGAACGCCTTCGCTCCGCAGCGCGTATAATCCCGCCGGCCGAGTGTAGGCGAAGGGTTCAGCATGGTGACTAACAGAAGCCAAAGGGCTCAGCATATGAAGTATAGTATGTTCTAATAACTAACTATAATGGGAGCCGATGGGCTCGGCATTAATAAGGTCGAGTTTTTGACCCACTTAAACTACAGACTAATCATTATCGAAGCGATCAGCTTCGTACTGAATACAATTCAAGAACCCATCGAAATTATCGCTGCGTATTGTCTGGGCAAGCGATTGGACGGTACATCCGGCCGTCTGAAGAACGAGCTCCAGAAGCTGATCCGGAGGGTAAGGGTAATGCCGTTTCTCTTTTTTAACCTGGGTTGGAACTGGATTGGCGGAAAATGTGTAAACAAACAACGTCAAACAAATTTTAGTACAAGCGAAACCAAAGTCGGGTTGGGGTTGAAACTGTGATCTGATCCTTGCCATTGCCGACATTGTAGATTAGTTGCTCCAAGCCTGTTTTCATCTCCGATTTTTCATCCGACTATCCGCCAGTTATCTTTGAGATGAACGATGAAGCCAACGGGCGCCAAAGGTGGAATAGCGCCACAGAAAACTGGACTCAATCACAGCCATTCGTGGTGGCCAGTGTGAGAGTGAAGTGTATGGTACTGTATGAGTACCTTCATTTTAGCGTGCATATGGCACAGCCCTATCATGGCGTTGAGAGCTGAATGAAAACTTACTGCGGTAAAATAGAAAAAAATCCAACGGGGTTGCGGTGGTTTCGACCGCCGCAGTCGTTTCGCAAACGTCAAAAGTGCTCGGTTCACGGTAAAAAGCTCTCACTCACTTGGTTGCCATAAAATCCAAAAATAATGAAAATTGTTTCATTTATGGTTTATGTAATCGCAATTGCTGCCACAACATCTAACTTATTTCTAAACTATATTAGGTGTAGTTTTAGTACTTTAGTATGCAGCTGTACGCCATTAAACATAATTTAGATTCTCAACTATTTATTTTTGTTTCAAGTTTGTGTGCATACTTTTTGAAGTGTGCAGCAGTTTGACGTTTGCGGAACAGGTCTTCTTTGTCTTCTTCACTCCGCCAAATTGGAAGATTTCTCTGGATAAGCAAGATAAGCAATAACTTCGATCGGCTGATCGTATTGAGCAGCGAGCGCGCTGCTGGCACGAATCAGCCTCTTTCTTGGCGGCGACATCGATCGCGACGGGCGCAGACGCAGAGTTCTCACCCGGAGGCGCAGGGCGGACTTGCACAGCCAGAACCAAATGCCGGGGACAACTGAAGACATCGACTTTGGACTTCAGCATCTGACCGACACCATCGTAGTGGTGGAATGGCGGTTCATCTCAATAACATTAGTAACATGTAAGTTTACAAAACCAGATGATGAAAATAAGAACATAATCTCACTAAAGATATTACATCAGAAAGCAGTTACGAAGAACCTGAAATCCAGCTAGCAAGAATCTCTATGAAAAGCGAAACCATTCCCATTCGAGACGTATAAAAGCAATATGTGGTTATGCATTTGAACGGATGACATTCCAGTCCAGCAGGGCCGCGAACAGCGACGTTAAGGATAACAAACAGCAAGAACGTAAACAAACCGACGGGGAATCAGGTTTTGCAGCGAACTGGTGATTTGACGAGTGCAATCGGGGAACCCGGACCGGTCCGAAGTTTCCAAGGGACAACTCTACAAAAACAGGTTTGTCTATGATACTCAATTTTGTTCTAACCCGTCCAGATAAACCTTGGCCCAAAAGCATTTTCTCTCTTGGTCAGTGTCTTCAACCGTTGATTGCTTGGAAATTGAATGCTTCCCAACCACATGAAGTGGTGTCCATTATCAAGCCGGGTAAGGACCCAATCGGTCCTGCTAGAAACAGCCCAATCAGCAAACGGTTTGAGAGAATTGTCTACTCCAGACCTCCTTCAGACTACAGTGACGATTCGTTCGTTGAGAGCTCGTTAGATGAGCTGTATCGATGGTTGAATGTTCACTGGTTGGGGCAAAACCCAACTAAAAGCACTGTCAATGTCAAAATCAATGTCAAAACGAGTTTGATGACTGACCGCCGTCGCATCACAGCTCCTGTATTCAAAACGTTTGCGCCAGTATGTGAGTGTTTCGTGACGTATTTCTCGTCACTTGCGTGTGTCTAGAGCATTTTGATCAGTTGTCAGTTGCCTCAACGAACGAACACGATTCGCTAATCGGGGCGCAGTCGTGATCCAACCAGCGAATCCGGACTGTACTCCAACACGCGGAAGTGAACAGCATACTCTTCTCGATATTCAGTTTGGCTTCAGACAACGTAGATGACTGAGTCTACACACCATTTTTTTTAATGCTTCCAACAAAGTTGATTGCTGAATTTCAGCAAATTTTCTGCTGAATTTCAGCATTTTTTTTTGCTGAATTTCAGCATAACGTTGCTGATCAACTGTCAAAATTGCTGGATGGTTCAGCAAGTTGAAAAATAGCTGCTGATACTCACTAAATTCGTATTGCTGAATGCAATCAGCACAAAAAAATCAGCAAAATTTGCTGAATAACAGCAAACAAGATTTGCAGTGTATTTTGCACGCTACCTTGGACTGCTAATGGACTTCAAACTCTTCTTCCGACTCCGTTCAACTTGACGACCGCGATACCAAAAGCAGCATCATGCTAAAACATTCGTATTCCTCAATTATCCGACGATCGAAGCTCTCCATCACAAACAAGCTGATCGTCGTCTACAAACAAATCGTGCTGCTGATGCTAGGATACGGCTCTCCAATTCATAGGGCCTGTGCCTGGACTCACCTGCAGAAGCTTCAAGTTACACAGAATAATTTCCTGATGAAAAGCTTCAACCCAGTCTCAGAACGACAAGCTATTAAATGTCTACGTGAGCTACTCAATGCTATGGAATAGGACGCTTCATCTCGTATCACAGATATTACGGATATTAATGCAAGTATTATGCTTAGCACATAGTACTTATTAGTTGAGTTGTGAGTAAGTCATGATTGAAAGTACTACATAAATGAGTAGTTTTGAATGAAACACCTGACGCTATAGTTCTCCCGACAGTCTATATGTTGCAAACAAAACACATTCGCAACGAACGCTTTGATATGATGAGAACTCCCACCACGCTGTATTCTTGCAATTCTCTTGAGCAACCCAAAGCAGGTTGCCAGTCGCAGAAATCATGTCACTCACTGCTAAATGACTGTCATCCAGTTGGACATGGATGAAAGTCGATTTGTGGTATTGCATGGCGCAACAAACACACGCAAAGCATGTCATGTAAATATGACGAATGTGAGACGTGCAACAAAAAACCAAGCAGTCAGAGCTTCGTGTTTCATCGTGTGGTTCAGGATGAAGAAACGATTGCTACTGCTGGTTGTAGTTGATACTGCCTTGCAGGGGGGGTCAGAGTGAGTGTCGTTATGCTTTATTCATCCTGAAATTGAACCAAATCTTGATTAAAACTTAACATGTTAAGCATCCTTCTCCTAGCAACAATCAGTGATATAACGTGCTGTCAGTGTTGTTATATCATTCATTCTATTAGATGACACATTCCACGCGTTTCGTTTTGCGCGAGAACCAATCTTTTGCTTGCAAAAAGTGTTATGTTGTTAAATACATGCTAACCAGCACATCAAACAACCAGATTTAAATAGAAGTTTCATTTTATGCTGTCTAATTGGGAATTGCACCTTTGTATTTCGAAAGAGAACAAAAAAACGCTGCGTAACGGGACACCATCGCAAAAAATGATGAATTTTGACCGATCGACAAGAAAATTTGCTACTTTCTAGAAGCAATTTTCAAAGTTTCGGGTAGTAATTATCTTCATATTGGTGCAAAAAAATCAAAATCGACAACAAGAGCCCGGAAATGTCTTTTAATGAAGCCGCGGTGTAGAAGTGCGTGGAATGTGTCAGATGCTTTTATCGTTGATGTTCAATATAATGCCAAGATACTGAAGGCTTACTGAAATGTGTGGCGGAATGTTGTTCTGGTATACTACGTGACGTTCAATGCAATAAGCGGAGTAAAACTCTGTCTTCAATTGCTACAACTTCCCTCAGTAAAAGTCTCAACGCCAACAATCTACGAACGATGAGGTCGGTAGAGAGGACCTTTTCCGTCCAACCATTTACAAGGAGAGCCTTCACTCTGCTACCAATGCCATCAGCCTGACATTGCGGGCTTCCGTTACAACTAGGGAAAAAAATCCCAAATGGAGGAGAATATGCCTCTGGAGCCGACCTAATGAAACCTGATACAACTAGGGTATGTCCATCGGCAGCACATGATCTGCACGTATCCGTAAGCACACCTGGATGCATTCCTGTGGCAAAACTTGCAACTAAATAGACCATGTCTGGGTGGACGGAGGAAGATGAATACCGTTGACTGTAAGAATCAAACACGGCAATAAACAGTGGCCAACTCAAGGACTTCATCTCAATATCCATCCAGCGCTTCTTCGTACAAGGTATGCCACATGGAACCCGCCAGACATTTGACGATAACCCCAATTCAAGGTGTCAAGCGACCCGTGCCGAGGAATGAGTGATCGAGGGGGTGAAAAAGATGCTCGATCTTTAACGGAGCCTGTGGGGTACCTGGGCACCCCCCACAGTATGCTGTCCCTTACCGCGTTAATGCAGAGCTCTGGCGTGGTGGACATTATTTCTCGTGCAACTCGTGGGAATAAGTATGAGCAAAAATTCAAAAACAAATAACTTAGGTGGAAGTAGTGGTGCGATCAACCCCTTCGCAAGAAGCGGGTTGATGAGGTCTCCGACAAGGAGAAGCGAGGAGTCAGGTGCTGGTAGCTTACGTAGCTCAAGCGTGGGAGCTCCTGCCCACTCCACGGCAAGCCAGCCGGTGGAGGTCATGGACGGAGCGTGGCTGCTGAGGGCCATCAGCCAAGAAGTTGGAAAAGGACGGCCCGCATTAGAGGTTGCTGAGCACCAGCTTGGCAAAATCATCGACTTTGCGACAACTAAGTCGAATATAAGCAAGGACCTGAAAACGGCCTTGCTTAGACTTAGAGTGTCTGTCGATGAGGCCAAGCAGGAGCACGCGGTCGCGTTGCTGGCTGCTACAGCGGCGGAACCCGCAAAGGAGAATGTGTCGAAGTTTACACAAACAGAGGCCTTCTCCTTCGCAGGTAGTCCGAGAAGTGTGGAAGCGAATGCTCGTGACAAACGTGACAAGCATTCGCAGAAGCGGGCGAGGCAGCCGTCAGGTGAGGAGCTGTCTGGCGGCGCCCGCAAGGCCAGGCGTATAATAACCCCGAAAGCCGGTGGTAACGCTGGAAAGTCGGACCCCAGCCAGGGTTCCCGGAAAGCTGGGAAGGGTGGGCCTGAAAAGGCTGGCCCGTCCCGGAATGATGGGAACAAGGGGTTGCGACCAATGGTGGGCCCTCAGCAGCCACAGAGCAGGGCGATCCAAGGAGAAGACCCTCCTTGGACAAAGGTAGAGCGGAAGAAGAAGAAGAAGGTGAATCCGCAGGTAGAAGTGCAGGACGCCAAGCCAAGGCGTAGGAAGGCAGGTGCCAGGCGTGAGAAAGGCGACGCTATCGTCATCAAGACGGAACAGTCCAAGTACTCGGACGTCTTGAAGACGATGCGAAGCGACGCCAAGCTTGAGGGTCTTGGAGCCGACGTACGCAGTATTAGACGTACTCGTACGGGCGAGATGATCCTGGAGCTGAAGCGCCAGAAGGAGCACAAGGGCGCCGCCTACAAAAGGCTGGCAGAAGAGGTCCTTGGTGAAGGTGTGCAGGTGAGGGCTCTGACACATGAGGCGACTCTGAAGGTCAAAGACATTGACGAGATCACCGAAGTGGAAGAGCTCGTCACGGCACTGCGGCAACAGTGCGATGTGCAGGTGGCCGCCGCAGCCGTTAAGCTACGGAGAGGGCCAGCAGGGACACAGATAGCTTTGGTTCAGCTACCTGTGGCGGATGTTAAAAAGTCCGTTAAAGTAGGGAGTATTAAGGTGGGCTGGTGTGTATGTCACCTGACATTCCACGAGCCACCTGAGGTTTGCTTCAGGTGTCTGGAACCAGGACACAAGTCGTGGGACTGCAAAGGCCCCGACAGGCGCAAACTGTGTAGGCGATGCGGCGCTGAAGGTCGTAAGGCCCAAAGCTGCACGAGTCCGCCCATCCACATGATCTGTACCGGGAAAACCTCGAAAAACAGACATCCGATGGGTGGTCCAGGGTGCCCGGCCTTTAAGAAAGCCGCAGTGAACAACAAATCACAGTGCAGGTAACGCAGCTGAACCTGAACCACTGTGATGCGGCTCAGCAACTGCTTTGTCAGGCGGTTTCTGAGTGGGAGACGGATATCGCCATCATTTCGGACCCATACCGAGTACCCGCCGGCAACGGCAACTGGGCCTCGAATGGGACCAGGAAAATGGCGGCGATATGGACGACGGGTAAATACCCCGTGCAGGAGTTGGTGTCTACTACCTACGAGGGCTTCGTGGTCGCCAAAGTAAACGGGGTCTTCTTCTGTAGCTGTTATGCGCCTCCGCGGTGGCCGATCGAGCGGTTCACGCAAATGCTGGACCGCTTAACGACCGTGCTAACAGGGCGAAGGCCGGTGGTAATAGCGGGTGACTTTAATGCCTGGGCCGTGGAATGGGGAAGCCGTTTCACGAACCAGCGGGGTCAGATCCTGCTAGAAACACTGGCCATCTTAGATGTCGACTTGGCTAACGTCGGTACCAAGAGTACCTATAGTCGAAATGGAGCGGAGTCAATTATTGACGTGACCTTTTGTAGTCCTGGCCTAACAAGTAGTCCGAACTGGAGAGTAGATGATGGCTACACTCACAGCGACCACCTGGCGGTTCGCTACAGTATCGACTACAACAACAGCAGACAGCGGATAGAAGAAGAGGCGGCTAGGCCAAGGCCAAGCCCTCGTAGGTGGAAGACATCATACTTCGACGAAGAGGTATTTAGGGAAGCGCTCCGCCGTGAGCGAAACTTACTCGGTTTAGTCGGCGACGAGCTGGTAGCGGTGCTCTCACGTGCGTGTGATGCGACCATGCCTAGGCGAGTCCACCCTAGAAATGGGAGGCCACCGGCTTACTGGTGGACCGACGCGATTGCGGACCTGCGCCGCGCCTGCCTACGGGCTAGGCGGCGGATGCAGCGAGCACGATCAGAGGAAGAGCGAAACGAACGGCGGGTGGTGTTCGCCGCTGCAAAAGCCGCGCTCAAGACCGAGATAAGAGCAAGCAAAAAGGCCTGCTTTGAGGGTCTCTGTCAGAGTGCCAATACGAACCCGTGGGGTGATGCCTACAGGATTGTTATGGCCAAGACGAGAGGTGTGATGGCTCCTACAGAGCAATCTCCAGAGATGTTGGAGGGGATCATTGGAGGACTTTTTCCGCGTCATGATCCTAGTCCTTGGCCTCCTTTCGTAGGACAGCCGGGGACTGGGGCTGGCGATGAGGAAAGGGTCACCGATGTGGAACTTGCGGGGATAGCTAAGTCCCTTAGCGTAGGTAAGGCCCCAGGTCCGGACGGAGTTCCGAACCTGGCCTTAAAAGTAGCTATTGCAGAAGCTCCCGAGATGTTCAGGTCTGCTATGCAGAAATGCCTGGACGAGGGAGTTTTCCCAGAAGCTTGGAAGAGGCAGAGCCTGGTACTTTTGCCAAAGGCGGGGAAACCACCCGGAGACCCGTCGGCATATAGACCAATATGCTTGATTGACACGGCGGGGAAGGTGCTCGAAAAGATCATCCTCAATAGAATGTTGAAGTTCACTGAGGGCGTGAATGGTCTCTCGAGCAACCAGTATGGCTTCCGGAAGGGGAGGTCCACCGTAGACGCTATCTTGTCGGTTACAAAAACCGCCGAGAAAGCACTCGAGCCTAAGAGGAGGGGAATTCGCTTCTGCGGGGTAGTGACTGTGGATGTAAGGAATGCATTTAATAGCGCCAGTTGGGCTGCTATTGCCGATGCGCTCTTGCGTCTGGGGATAGCGGAGTACTTGTACAAGATTCTCGGAAGCTACTTCCAGAATCGCGTACTGGTTTACGACACGGAGGTGGGTCGGAAGTGCTTTCACATAACCTCAGGAGTCCCGCAAGGTTCCATCCTGGGTCCGGTGTTATGGAATGTCATGTACGACGAGGTGTTGAGGTTAGAGTACCCAGTGGGAGTGGTGATTGTCGGATTTGCCGACGATATTACGCTCGAAGTCTACGATGAAACAATCGAGGAGGTGAAGTTGACTACCGACCACTCGATCAAGGTTGTGGAGGCGTGGATGCGGTCCAGAAAACTGGAGCTGGCTCACCACAAGACAGAGGTGACGGTTGTTAACAACCGCAGTCGGCGCAGCAGACGGAGATCAGTGTAGGAGAGTGCACTATCCTGTCGAAGCGCTCTGTCAAGCACTTGGGCGTGATGATCGACGATAAGCTTACCTTCGGTAGCCACGTCGATTATGCCTGTAAAAGAGCCTCCACAGCTATTGCGGCACTGTCCCGGATGATGTCCAATAGCTCAGCGGTGTACGCCAGTAAGCGCAAGCTTCTGGCTAGTGTTGCTACGTCCATACTTAGGTATGGCGGCCCGGCGTGGGGTACCGCGCTAAGTACTGAATGCTACCGACGGAAGCTGGAAAGTACTTACAGGCTTATGTGTCTGAGGGTTGCAAGCGCGTACCGTACCGTGTCACACGACGCTCTCTGTGTCATTACTGGTATGGTGCCTATCAGCATTCTTATCAGTGAGGACATGGAGTGCTTCGAAATGCGCGGCACAAGAGGCATACGCAAGACTGTCAGGATGGCCTCTATGGTCAAATGGCAGCGCGCGTAGGACAGTTCCACCAAAGGAAGGTGGACCCATAGGTTGATACCGAGGGTAGATAGTTGGATTAATAGGCGCCATGGGGAAGTTTCATTCCACCTGACACAGGTCCTTACAGGTCATGGTTGCTTCCGACAGTATCTACACCGTTTCGGGCATGCGGATTCTCCCGAATGCCCAGTGTGCAATGGTTTAGAGGAAACGGCGGAACACGTGTTGTTCGTGTGCCCGCGTTTTCGCACAATGCGTGACCGCATGCTTGCCACATGCGGGGAGGACACAACTCCGGACAACTTGGTCCAGAGAATGTGTAGGGATGAGATTAGCTGGAATGCCGTTTCAACGGCTATCACCCATATCGTCTGGGAGCTACAGAGGAGGTGGCGCGTGGACTCGGAGAATGGCTAGTCCAGATGCAGTACAAGAGGTGGTCCAGGGGTTCGAAGTCGGCTTCGTAGGTCATACCGGTGCCCTGCGGTCGAGATCGACCCTTACAGCGGAGAGGAGAGGAAGAGGAAGGAAGTCCCGGTAGCGGTGCTGTCGTGGCGTCGGTCTACTGGGTTGGATCTGAGCCCGCGGTTGGAAAGGGGTCCCCGGCAAGGGTCGGGGTAGGTGAGATCCTGCTGTCTGCAACCTACGGGTGCATCTGATAGGGCCTGAAGGGTAGTGATACCCTTCCTTTGCGGGTAGGTCAGATCGGGTTGCACGTGGGCATCAGTTCTTGATGTCCGCTCAGCAGTAGGGCGCGGGCGGGGTTGACCCTGCCCGCCTTCCGAGGACAAAGGGAGTGGCGAGGACCACTCGGGAAACTGGCTAAGCGCCAGCATGCTATCGTGATGGACTCTCCAGAGCGAGTCATCGATGTTCGTTGCTGCTAGGCTACGGCAGCTAACCTTGAGGGTGCGATATGCACTAGCCCCTCTCTGAAGCAATACCTTCTTGGTGGTTCCGGAGAGACGTAGGGTTTGGCGACCATAGGAATGTGTTTTAGTGGGTCGAGGAGAGAGTAGTCCTGGCTTCTACCGGCATTGTAGAAGACGGCCTCATCCCCACACTACCCTAACCTTCCTGTTAGGGTGTCTGATGAGCAGATTTATCCCCCTATGGTTTAGAAGGAAAAAAAAAAAAAAAAAAACATTTGACGACCTCGACAACCTGGGGATCTATCATCAGATAGATGACGGATTAGAAGAGCGTTACCGGATGTCGGATGTTTGTGGCAGATACCCGACAGAAAAGAAAGTGGCACATGTAAGCGAGAGCAGCCGAGCAACAAAAGGCAGTTTGAGGAGAATGTCAACAATGGTGCAGAACAGATTGGAACAAAATAATATGCGGAAATTTTACGGCACTGTCAATGGCGTGCGGAGAAAAACAGCGCCGTTTACCGTGAAGGCAACTTGCTGACAGGTAGCTGCCAGGTGCAGAGAGCATTTACAAAATCTCCTGAATGAAGAGAACGTTAGCGTGTCGACGAACAGATTCAGTATCAGTGATCTGCTGTAGACTTTCCGATGCTAGATGAGGTAATAAAGGCTATCAAGGAGCTAACAAACAGTAAGGCTGCTGAGAAGTCTAACTTTTTCAACACGGAAGTGAGCAGTTGTATCAAGTACTTCACCGTACTCTGTTGTAGATATAAGAAGAAGTCCTACCTGCCGATCAACGACGGCGGATCATATGTTTACTCCGTGACAAGTCAAGAAATTCTAGGAGTACAACGCGTTCAAAATTCATTGATTTGTAAGCGGCGTGCGATTCAGTGAAAAGTAATGAGTAATAGCAAAAAATGGTAAACCATGTTTTTTCGACGAAACGAATTAGGCTGCAACGCTGATCGTTTAGGGATAAAAAATGGCGATTCTGTACCGTAAGCTACTGCTGAAGTCTTAACGAAAGCGCTGTCCAAGCTAAAAATGTCATACAAAGCTGGACCTGACGGAATCCCTGCCTGTGTCCTTAAAAAATGCTTCCAGTGTCTGATAGTTCCCTTAAGGTGAAACGGGACGCCGTGTTATTTTTCCTATCTTGCCTCTCTTTCTAACAATTTGCCTCGCGATTTTGAAGATGGTAATCTCGAGTTCTATTGCACTGAAGATGATGAAAAACAATCAGCATGTGCAGTGCAAGTGAGCATACACAATGATAGGTTTTTGTTGCAAAATATGAAGTAGAATCTGAGATTACCATCTTAGTAGCAACAGAGCAATGGCGGATATTTACCCGACCGTCCCGTCCGCCCTTAATCCACTTGTACAATTTGTCAATGCAACAATGTCGCTTTCCTACTCTATGGAAGGCCTCATTCATGTTTCCAGTTCATAAAAAGAACTCGAAAAATGACATCAGAAATTATAGAGGGATAACGTCTTTGTGCGCGTGCTCGAAGTTGTTTGAAATTGTAGTTTCTACCTACCTGTTGTCGTGCGCAAAAAGTTACATCAGTCCAAAGCAACATGGGTTTTATCCTGGGCGGAGCGTAACGACTAACTTGGTTGAATTTTCGTCGCTATGTGTACGCACTATTGCGCGTGGTAAGCAGCTGGATGCTGTGTACACCGATTTGAAAGCTGCCTTCGACCGCGTCAGCCATTCGATCCTTCTGGCTAAACTGGAAAAGCTAAGGGTTACTGCTCAGCTCGTTGATTGGCTAAGATCGTACCTATGCAATAGAAAACTTGCGGTGAAAATTGGCTCGTCTGTCTCTGATTGGTTCACGAACAGCTCTGGTGTCTCTCAAGGAAGCAACTTGGGTCCTCTTCTGTTATCGCTTTTTTTCAATGACGTTGTCCTTGAAATCGGCGAAGGGTTCTGCATTTTATACGCTGACGATATGAAAATATTCATGATGATTGAGGATATGTGCGACTGCATGCGTTTACAAAGCCTGATTGACCGGCTTGTCGTCTGGTGCCGGGCGAACAACATGACGCTTAGTGTGCCTAAGTGCTCCGTCATAAGTTTTCAACGAAAAAAAAAAGACCAATTTTGCATGAATATGCCATTGATGACGAACCACTCCTGCGCGTGGAATCTGTACGTGACCTCGGAGTTACACTAGATAGCGAAATTACGTTCAAAATGCACTATGAGGAAATACTTGGAAAAGCTCGTCGCCAGCTAGGATTTGTGTCCAAGATCACAAAAGAGTTCCGTGACCCGTATACACTGAAGGCTTTGTACGTTTCACTAGTTCGACCCATACTGGAAACCTCTTAGGTTGTGTGGGACCCGTATCATGCCACAATTATCGACCGCTTGGAAGCTGTTCAACGGAAGTTTGTAAGATTTGCTCTACGCAGTCTTCCCTGGAATGATCCCTACAATCTGCCACCGTATGAAGCGAGATGCCGGCTTATAAACATCGAGGCATTGGAACATCGTATGAAAGCTGCTAAGGCAGTGTTTGTCTTTAAAATCCTGGCCGGTAAAATAGATGCTCCCTTTCTGCTGGCGTCGTTGGATATAAATGTGCCCGCTTATACGCTTCGCTCAAACGACCTCTTTCGCCTTCCTCGTCCTTTTTATAACTATGATGTTAATGAGCCCATTCGCTCAATGATGAGTATTTTTAATGAAGCGTATCCTAATTTTTCCTATAATGGGGGCCCATATAGCCGAGGCGGTAAACGCACGGGTATTCAGCATGACCATGCTGAGGGTGACGGGTTCGATTCCCGGTCGGTCCAGGATCTTTTCGTAAAGGAAATTTCCTTGACTTCCTTGGGCATAGAGTATCTTCGTGCCTGCCACACGATATACACATGCAAAATGGTCATTGGCAGAGGAAGCTCTCAGTTAAAAACTGTGGAAGTGCTCATAGAACACTAAGCTGAGAAGCAGGCTTTGTCCCAGTGAGGACGTTACGCCAAGAAGAGGAGAGGAGGTATCCTAATTTTGACTTCGGAATGAGTGTAAATAGTTTTAGAAATAGTATATAAGATTCATTAAGACTAATAACTAAGAACTGTTCATTTTATAAAGAGGACACCTTATTTGTGTGATATCTTTTTTATTTTTCAATAAAATCATTATCAGTTTTTTGCATAAATTTCCATAGCTATTCTACAGTGTAGGAAAAATATAACATTATACAAATTGTCCTTAGTTATGGAACTGAAGCGGTTTTCGTTGAAACCCAATAAAACCCCATTTCTCAAAATTCTACACAACTTTCCACATACATAACTTTAAAATTTTCATAAACTTTTCAATATGTTGGGATCCAATACTATTCTTCTAAAGGTAGAGTGTAATAGTTGGTCAGTAATAATACACCAAGCATTATACAGCTTGATATAGTGAGTTGCCTTGTTATCAATGAAATTGATAAAAAAAATACTTATTAGGGTCCAGTGATGCAATAACACTACGGAATCAGTTCAAAATTTGTCCAGTATAGAAGAGAATCGCATGATACCGAAGAAAAATATGCTTTAAAGTACATTCTTCTTCATAAATTTAATACTTAATGATGGCCATAATGAAAAATTGCATACTTTTTGCTCCATAAATGCAAGTTTTTGATTCTAGAGAAGCTTATTATTATTTATTTTCAGCAAGGTCTGACCCTATGTGATTATATACCTTATTTGAAAATAACTACATGTTAATTTTTATTTTCGACATCATTGTTACGTTGTATTTGCAATAGAGTACATCGTTATTTAGAAGAACCTTCATAGAACGAAGCGGTTTTATCTCCGGTAACTGCCATGAAGCACAGTAACCAAGCCAACAATGCTATCAAGAAGCGGTTTTCTGCATTTGAAATTGCATTATTAGTACTTTCGACTAGATCCATTGAAAACATTCAAAATTTATTATTTTTATACATTTTTGTTTAACAAATAAATTTTATTCTGAAGATCGAGTCCAATTTGTAACTTTAATATCTCAACAACCATTATTCCGATTAGGTTTATATTTTGCCAGAATATGTATCACTCAAACTGCTGCAGCATAGCAAACACTTTTTTGCAATTAAAAACGATAAACCGATGTTTTACAGAAATTTTGTGTTTATCTTTAGTTTTTGGGAATTGAAAAATGGATCTCTCGAAACACTTTGCCACATTTCTATGAAGTTCAATAATTTTAAACCAATTTATTTGTGGTTATTATCTGCTAATATAATGCACTGAACAACTAACCAAGGCTGCTCAAATTTGAACTACGCGTTTTCTTTTTATAGCCTTGCAAAGTTGTCCTCTTTATAAAATGAACAGTCCTTATTGTCAGATGAATTAACTTACAAATAAATAAAAATAAATAAATAAATAAAATTTCATAGACGAAATCGAAAAAATTGAATTGGTTCTTTTGGGCATACTTTCCTGGCCGTTCATAGTGTTTTTGCAAAACGACTATCATTACGTAGAAAGACGTGATTGTGTTAATGAGGAAAGTGAGATGCCTTCAAATCATACCATATGCATTGAAGGTGGTGTCATTAAGAGGCCTAATTTTATGGAATCCTACAAATAAAAATGAGTTGTGCCTTCCTTGCTAGATATCTGCCAGCCAAGTGACCAAGGCAGCGAAATTCTATCGGAAATTGGTCTTCCTAAACATTAGATAACAAGATAGGAAACAGGAGGGTACGGTATAAGACCCTCAATAAAAATCCGTGAAGTTCTGACCGCAAAGTTCCGGAAACGGGAGAAAGTGTATTTGCGAATTTTGATCGTTGCCGAGTACATGTGTTTTTACGATGAGAGTGTGAGTTTTCATTCTGTTCTAGTGTAGTGTATATATTGGGGGAAAGAGTAATAACATCCTATAACTACCCTGTCGAGATGTGGTTTACACAAGTGATAACATCATTCTGGCTACCGGTTTTCAGTTACAAGAGACTAGAGATATCAAATCATCATCGAGGATCCCCGCGTGGATACAAGCGCGCAAAGATGAAACCCATATTTGTTTGGGGTAGGAGTATAGCGGGGACAGAGATCGGGTCGGGATGATCAGCCTCTTTCGATTATAGCGGGGCTGAACCCCTTGTCGATCTGACGCGTAATTCTACGATAGATGTACTAAAACAAGCTCACTTACAACTGTGTGTGTGTTAGAATATCTAGAACTGACAGCTTAGGACTCTTCTGGTTTCGCTCCGTCCGGGTTGCCCCAGAAGCGATCGAACCGGTCCCGGGCCTTGTCCAGCACTTCGGAAGCAACGTTCCGACTGCCCACCGGTGAGTTGATGTCCGATTCGAAGTCCGGATCCTCCAGACAGCGAAGCGTTGACCCCGGGACGGGTTTGTCGAACCGTGCCGGTTCTGGGTTAGTTTGTGCTGGCGCCGACGGAGCTGCCGCGACTGCCGGTTGAGGTACTGTAGTTGCCGGAGCGGCCGCAGTTTCAACCGGAACGGCCACTGAAATCGGTTGGTTCACCGACGAAGCTACAGAGGACCTGGACTTGGGCATGTCCTCGTCCTCATCCTCCGATTCCTTGATCGAATCCGGTTCTAGTTTTGTATCTATGAATGGGAAAATTCAGTTAGAGATCATCAAATTCGTAACTATACCCCAGAATCTACTTACTAGGTAACTTGATTTGTTCTGAAAGCTCTGGCGGTGCTGACTGTGGTGCTGGTGGTGGATGATCCACTGGAGTTGAAGCCTTGATTTCGCTATGGGGTCGGATCATAGGATCACCTTCGAATCAAAACAAAGATCAACTCTCATTACTACCATTATCCTACCCTTTTCCAAACCTTTCCACCTTACAAACCATGCCATCATCCATTTCATCACTTATACGCATGCATCTACATTGGTCCTAATTGCTACTCACTCTTCATGCCAATCGCTTCGGACCCCCCGCAATCTTAGAAAAACCGATAATTTCACACCCCCGTCCCTCAAATCATGAGAAATGAATGCGTTTCGTGATGCTTACCTGCGTACAACTCACCTTCGCGTACGTTCTGCGTTACCGTGAAGGTTTTACCCGTATCGAGCGGCACGGTCCAGTTGACCGGATCGGGCGAGCGCATAATGATCTGCTCGGGCGATTTGACTCGCGTCGGTTCCGGCGGCGATTTGATGATCTGTTCGGTGATTTCCGGCGCCGGCAGGGGGCTGGCGCTGGACACCGACACGCCACCGTCCTTTTCGGCGTCGTCCTCGTCTGGGGGTGTGTGGGGTCCAAGGTTGGTGAGCGTGGAAGGGTTGGGGAAAAACAGAAAACGGAAATAAGCCCGACAGGCGATTAGTTGTTTTTCGAGTCCGATTAGTGGTGTCGTACTAATTGCTACTACACGAAGGGCACGCTGCAGGGAAATTAAAAACGGAAAATTTGAACCAATAACTGAGCAAACCTAAGGGAAACGAGAAAGAGATTCTAAGAAAACGAGTCACTCGTGTATGATAGTGTGAATATAAAATTGAGAGGAAGATGAATGGTGAATATGAGAAGAAGTAAAGAAGATGAAATTTTAACCTTGCATTGGAAGGTTTATAATTTCGTTTTTTTTATCGGCGATGCAGTTTTAGCGAATCAAAACGACTGTTTTAGATTTGTCCCGACGAGTCGGAATCAAAATAGGAAAGGAGAACTGCAGCATTTCTAATATCTTTTTAGCCAATGATTTCAAAGAGACCTAGAAAGTGGTTGAATGAGTATAATAATTATCAATATACAATTCATCAATGTTGAACCAGAAAGTTTTATATTAGAGCTACGGAATTGAATCTAGAATCAGAAACAGACTCAAAAACCGTTTCCCTTTCTTCCCACTTCACAGCATACTCAGAGCGTACCAGGTTGGCGTCTGCTGAAATCACTTCAAAATTACAGCTACGGCGAATTTCTCAGGGATTAATGCTGGGACTTCTCCTGGGATTCCTACAGAAATTCTTCTTGTCAAATAAATTTGTCCAAATAATCAGGATTTTTCGTCCAGGAACTCTTTCGGGAATTTCTCCAGTAATTCTTCTGAAGATTCCTTAATCCACAATTTCTCTAGAGATTTCTTCCAGAATATGTACAGGGATTTTATGGAGATTCTTCTGGGAATTGTTCTTGAGATTTCTTCGGAAGTTTTTCCAGCGATTCTTTGAGTTTTTCTTCAGGATTCTTTTTATAAGATTTCTTAAGGGATTGTTCTACCGACTCTTCATGGAATTTCCCAGGAATATATGTGGGAGTTTCTTCGGGAATTGCTTCATCAATTTATTTAGATTTTTCTTCAGGAACAGTCCTAAGGGTTTTCCAAGGATTCCTCTAGTGATTCCTCAAGAAATTCCCCTTTGGGTTTATCCGCTAGGGATTCTGCCGGAATACCTGGTCATATTTCAAGAAATTCATTCAGGGATTGCCATAGGCTGAAATTCTCGATAATAAAGATAAAAAACCCAAATTAATCCACCTAGTGGTGATAGTGCCTTTCTCGTCGTATATGTTCTCACGATCTTTTCGTCAATGTATGTCAAAGTGTTCGTGAGTCCTGATATTTTTTAAGAAAAGCAAGCATTTTATCAAAGCCATCATTGAATTGACTTAAAACTTATTGATGGTACATAGTCGGACGTTATGTTCAACGTATAAGCACAGCTGAATAATATCAGAAGTCTCGGTTGACTGCTTGGACACCTTCACTAACATTGGAGGCTGACCAATATCAAGACGATACTGACAAGCTAAGATATAACTTTTTACACAATCACAGATCACTTTGCGGTCTTCGACAAAAATGTTTTCTGCACATTTTAGGTTATATTTTATTGACCGTTGAAAACACGAACGTAAGTAGTGAAGAAGAAGTTGTCGAAAAAGCTGCTATCTGATGTACAGTCAAATTTCGTTCGTTGGACTACGTTTAGGTGCGCTGTCACAATAGATCTAAAAACAGGTCGCAGTGACTTATATACCCAACAAGGAATAAAAAAATAAAAAATAGCCCAGTTAGAACGAAGTCAGACGTCACTTTTTGACGTGGAGCATGATTTGTCAAGGTTGGTAGCCCTGTATCTCTATTGTTAGAGATTATTTGACAGCTGAAAACTCAGCCCACCTAATGAAAGTCTTTCACTAACTGGGCTTAGAGCTTAGTGCAATGAACGAAAGTTGACTGTACTGTCATACCCCGCGTATTCATCACTCTTTAATACGACACTTTTTAATTCGTACCCCGCTCATTCGACATTTGTCGAATAAAAAATTATCAAATGTCACAGTGTAATACACTGTAAATACGAATGATCCGATATTGTGATGTTACTCACACCCGCAGCGGCTCCTCGTGCAGCTGCTACTTCCGGAAGTTGAAATTTGGTGCTTTGCGACACCTGATCCGTTTGGTGATCAACCGCAGTGAACTTCGGAAGCCAACAATCGTAAAATGAACAAACTATCAATTCGTACCACCACAATATCTGTAAAATTTGTGTTCAAAAACAAATTATACAATCTGAACAAAACTAAAATTGAGTTAGTTCATCGAATTAAAAGTTTACCCAGGTAATTTTACAGCAACCATTGTCGAATTAGCGTGGTTTTATGGTACCACACGCATGGGTTTGGTTCAATTTCACATTTTACCACTTACCGATTGTCCCTGATATGGCCTTAGATTAGTTTCATGCAAATTGTCAATCAGTTTTTTCTAAAAAGTCGCAAACTGGTGTAATGCATGCATGGGTTTCGTTAATTTGTGCATTTCTCCAGTTCCGGTGAGGCACCCGAAACTGGTTCCGGAACACTACCGGTAAATGTGGCTTGGGACTATTTTCTTGCTGGCCGTTCTTTGCGTCATCGAAGAAGCCTTTATTTTATGTGCAGCGTGTATGCGTTTGGTTCCGTTCTACATTTGACCACTTCCGTCGGGGCACCTGGAACCGGTTTCGGCACACTATTGGTTTTCCAAAGTATGGTCTATGACTTTTTTTTTGTTAGCCGTTCATCAGCTTACCTAAAAAGTCATTAAATGTGTCGATTTTATGGGTTTGGTTCTCCTTTACATTTGACCACTTCCGATGGGGCAACCGTAATCGGTTGCGGAACACTACCGGTTGTCCCCAATATGACCGGAAACTTTTTTTTTTGTTAAATCAAGATGCCTTAAAATCCGCGATTTGATGTGTCGCTTGCATGGGTTTGGTTCCCTTTTATATTTGACCATTTCCGGCAGGACACCCGGAACCGGTTCTGAATCACAACTGATTCAGATATGTTCTGAAAATATTTCCCTGCTTACTGTTCATCAGGATATCAAAAAAGCCACGATTTGATATGTCTCTTGCATGGGTTTAATTAATTCCGATATGGTCTGAGAATGCTTTCCTGCTAACTGTTCATCAGGTTATCGAAAAAGCTGTGGTTTGATATGTCACATGCATGGTTTTATTTCAATTTTATAATTGTCCACTTCCGACGGGACACCCGGAACCGGTTCCGGGACACAACCGGTTCAGATATGGTCTGAGAATATTATCCTGCTTACTGTTCATCAGGATATCATTAAATACACTATTTGATATGTCGCATGCATGGGTTTGGTTAACTTTAATACTTGGCCACTTCCGGCGGGACATTTGCAACCGGTTCTGGAACACTACCGGTTCCGATATGGTCTGAGAATGTTTTCCTGCTTACTGTTCACCACGTTATCGAAAAAGCCGCGGTTTGATATGTCGCATGCATGGGTTTAGTTCACTTTTATGTTTGGTCACTTCCGGCGGGACACCCGGAACCGGTTCCGGGAGACTACCGGTTCAGATATGGTCTGAGACTATTTTTCTGTTTACCATTCATCAAGTTATCGAAAATGCCGTAGTTTGATGTGCCGCATGGATGGGTTTGTAGCGTTTTCATATCTGGGGTACCGGTCCGGAACACCTAAATGGCCATAACTCCGGAACGGCTGGACCGATCTGAACCATTTTCAATAGGAAACAATGGGACCAGATTCCGCGTCGAATGAACCGTCGGTCAATAAAATCGGTTGAGGTTTACTGCCAAAAAGTGATGTGAGTTTTTTTGTACACACACATACACACATACACACATACACACACACATACATACACACACACAGACATCACCTCAATTCGTCGAGCTGAGTCGATTGGTATATAAGACTTGACCCCTCCGGAGGCTCTATCAAATTTTCGTTTTTGGAGTGAACATATAGCCTTTCGGTACACCTTGGTGTACAAGAAAGGCAAAAATGAGGGTTTTTCTAAGCGTTCTCATATACATTCCTTTATGGAAATATCCTAGTGATTCCACTTCTAATGATTCCTTCAGGAATCGAAGTAGGGTTTCCTACAGGGATGCTCTAAGCTTTATATATACAAGCGTGGCTTAACGTTACTGACACACCCAGTAGACGAGCACTATCGACCACCTGTCCCGGGGGTAAAAGTCCACCAAACTAGTACACCCAATCCAGTGCAATGTGTTACTGCGAAAAATCTACTAAAACGAATCCTAGTCCTAGCTGCTTTCAAATAGTGGAACAGTATATTTTATTAATCAGAGGAAAACACTGATGGATCTTTAAACAAGAAAAGTGGGTGAGTACTCCTAACTTGTTTTTTGTGCTCACTGGTTTGAGGCAGGGGGTGGAACGTCAGGTTAAATATTATCTTCTGGACGTCCATTGAAAACATACCCCCGGCGAAGACTGGCGCTTGAGGCTAGCTATTTAGCACTGTAGCAGTTGGAGGAAATGCCAATGCAGAACCCGTAGCTTCTGGGAAGGTAAGCCCAGCTCCCTGGGTTAGTGGGTTGGTGTTAGGCCCGAGGAGCCAGCCGTAAAAAAATAACACCGAAAAAATCAACAAGAGAAGAATGCGAACCGATACCAATGGCGACGACCACAGCGACGAAAAGGGACTTGCGATAGGAAGCTCAGTACGGATCTCTCAACTTCATCGGGAGCACCCGCATACTCGCCGATATACTGAAGGACCGCGGGTTTGGAATAGTAGCGCTGCAGGAGATGTGCTGGACAGAATCGATGGCGCGAACGTTTAGAGGTAATCATACCATCTACCACATTACGGCAACAATCGTGAGCTGGGAACACCTTTAAAAGTGATAGGCGACCTGCAGAGGCGCTTGATCGGTAGGTGGTCTATCGACGAAAGAATGTGCAGGTTGAGGATCAAGGGCTGATTCTTCAACATCTGCATAATAAACGTGCACAGCTCTCACTCCGGAAGCACCGATGGTGACAAGGACGCATTTTACGCGCAGCTCGAACGCGAGTATGACCGCTGCCCAAGCCACGACGTCAAGATCTTCATAGGGGACCTAAACGCTCAGGTAGGCCAGGAGGAGGAATTCGGACCAACGATTGGAAAATTCAGCGCCCATCAGCTGACGAACGAAAATGGCCTACGCCTCATCGATTTCGCCGCCTCCAATAACCTCGTAGCACCTTCTTCCAGCACAGCCTCGCGTATCGTTACACCTGGAGATCATCACAACAAACGGAATGGAAAATCGTCCACGTTCTGATTGATGGACGGCACTTCTCCGACAATATTGACGTCAGGACGCTGATATCGACTCTGATCACTACCTGGTGATGGTTAAACTGCGCTCAAAACTCTCCGTTATTAACAATGTACAGTACCGGAGACCACCCTGGTACGATCTAGAGCGACTGAAACAACCGGATGTCGCCACTAGACCGGCCCAAAAACAAAAATGTCGAAAAATTCCACGGGGCACCCTCTAGAATCGTGCCTTTGGATGAGAAGAGCAATCTGTGAAAATCTCAGCTCAATCGGTTTAAAATTGAGCTGGCGCAAATGAGTTGAAGGTTTGTATGGGATTTTCAGTCCAAATATATGGGAAATTGGATGGGCCACAGTCTCTCTCTCAGTACGCCGGTTCAACGAGTTCGATTTAGCTCAAAATTGAAAGAATGGTAGTTGATACCCTAAAGAACAATTTTGTAGAAGACCATATCATGATAAAACTTAATTTTACTTGCGGTTTCAGCTAACCAAAGCAGGATGAGGACATCTTCCCCTGTTTACTCTCGGTTGTTACATGCAGCACGTGTTTGCTGTTCGAAACTTGCGCTCTACATCATAGGCGGCTATGTTGTCCTTCATTTCAATTGCTCACGCTCGTGTGCGGGTATCGAAGCAATGAAGAATCACATAGCTGCCTATGATGTAGCGCGCAAGCTTCGACCGACAAACACGTGCTGCATGTAACAACCGAGAGTAAACGGGGAAAGATGTCCTCATCCTGCTTTCGTTAGCTGAAACTGCAACTAAATAAAGTTTTATCATGATATAGTCTTCTACAAAATTGTTCCTTAGGGTATCAACAACCATTGTTTCAATTCCGAGCTAAATCGAACTCGCTGAACCGGCGTAGTGAGTGAGAGACTGTAGGCCATCCAATTTCCCATATATTTGGACTGAAAATCCCATACAAACCTTCAACTCATTTGCGCCAGCTCAGTTTTAAACCGATTGAGCTGAATCTTTCACAGATTGTTCTTCTCATCCAAAGGCACGATTCTAGAGGGTGCCCCGTGAATTTTTCCAACTTTTCTTTCTCGCCATACAAATGTGGGCCGGTCTAGTCGCCACCGCATACGCGCAGAATCTAGAGGCCGCGTTGCCGGACGAGGGTGTGCTTGATGTGGCCCCTCTAGAGGACTGCTGGAGTACAGTCAAAGCAGCCAGGAAGAGAAGGACGCAGCGCGGGCGGCAATGCTGCAGCATGGAACCCGACAGAATGTGGAGCGATACAGACAGAAGCGGAAGCAGCAGACCCGTCTCTTCCGAGAGAAAAAGCGCCGCCTGGAAGAAGTGGAGTGTGAGGGAATGAAACTGCTGTGCCTTTCACGAGAAACACGAGAGAATTCTACCAGAGGCTCAACGCATCCCGCAAAGGCTACGTGTCGCAACCCAAAATATGCAGGGATAAGAACGGGAGCCTCCTGACGGACAAACGTGAGGCGATCGAAAGGTGGAAGCAGCATTTCGACGAGCACCTAAATGGCGAAGAGAATGTAGGCACGAGGGACCAAGGCACCGAAGGAAATGACTATGTAGGTGCAGCAGAGGACGGGAACGAACCAACTCCCACGCTGAGGGAAGTTAAGGATGCCATCCACCAGCTCAAAACAACAAAGCGGCTGCTAAGGACGGTATCGCAGCAGAACTCATCAAGATGGACCCGGAAAAGTTGGCCACCTGTCTGCATCAGTTAGTAGTCAAGATCTGGGAATCCAAACAGCTACCGGAGGAGTGGTATGAAAGGGCAATCTGCCCCATCCACAAGAAAGGCGACAAGTTAATGTGTAAAAACTTCGAGCGATCACCATTTTAAATGCCACCTACAAAGTGCTATCCCAGATCATCTTCCATCGTCTTTTACCTAAAGTAAATGATCGTGGGAAGTTACCAAGCCGGTTTCACCGACGGCCGGTCGACAACGGACCAGATCTTCATCGTACGGCAAATCCTCCAGAAATGCCGTGAAAACCAGATCCCTCCCAACGTACCACCTGTTCATCGACTTCAAGGCGGCATACGACAGTATCGACCGCACAGAGCTATGGAAAATTTTGGACCAGAACAGCTTTCCCGGGAAGCTTATCAGACTGATAAGTGCAACGATGGACGGTGTGCAAAACAGCGTAAGGATTTCGGGTGAACTAGCCAATTCATTCGAATCTTGACGGGGACTGCGACAAGAAGATGAATGTTCCTGCCTACTATTCAACATCGCCTTGGAAGGTGTTATGCGACGAGCCGGGCACAACAGCCGGGGTACGATCTTCACGAAATCCGGCCAATTTGTCTGTTTTGCGGATGACATGGATATTATTGCTAGAACATGTGGAACGGTGACAGAACTTTACACTCGCCTGAAACGTTAAGCAGCAAAGGTCGGACTGGTGGTGAATGCGGCTAAGGCAAAGTACATGCTGATAGGCGGGACTGAGCCTAACAGGACAAGCCTTGGCAGCAATGTTACGATAGACGGTGAAATACGAAGGCGCAGCATCAGTAGAAGTCGTGCCTACTACGGGCTCTAGAAGAAATTGAGCATGAGCATGAGCATGAGCATAGATGACCGCACAATTCGTAGTTGCTACTCCGTGATTGACCAGAGCAATCGAAATTGCACAAGGAACCAATGAATAGGGCTTGGGACTAGCTTACTATTCTCAATGTACACAGTTCGAGAGCTCTCAACTTTAATAAGGTCAATAACGGCGCCGGCCACGTCCTTGCGGTCATCGAGGATGGGAGGGAATGTTAGTAAGACAAACGTTGTTAAAAAGACCGCGAATCGCTGCATCTTTACGTTTGTCTCAGGAAGGATTTTTTTGTTAGTAGGGTAAGGTACATTGTCAGTCCGGGAGTCACCTATGGTTGGTGATATGATTTGACAATGGATCAATATACACAAACCGCCGTTAACAATCGACGACGCAAAAACTAGCCAAAGAGAAAATTATATCGCGCGTCTCCACTCCACTAGGGAGCAGAAACCTTTAGTCTATTCCACACAGAAATTTGCTTGTAGTTCATCGATTGGTTTTCGGCGAGAAATAATTAAAAACTTATTTGCCAGACTGTCCGGACGTTTCGGTCGATTTTACTGGCCTTCGACCATCTTCTGCGGACTAATCTTCCAGCCGTCTCTTCACTATCAGACGGCCATAACTGAACGGTCTGATAGTGAAGAGACGGCTGGAAGATTAGTCCGCAGAAGATGGTCGAAGGCCAGTAAAATCGACCGAAACGTCCGGACAGTCTGGCAAATAAGTTTTTAATTATTTCTCGCCGAAAACCAATCGATGAACTACAAGCACATCAAATCGCGGCGATTAAAACAATAATAACATCCACACAGAAATATACTGAACGCGACTAACTTATCGGCGCCCGGATTTTTTTTCGACCGGCGAGCCCGAACTAACATTTTTCACTCTTTTGTGTTAATGCAAAAATATATATATTATCAACTAAAAGTGTATTGGGAACTAGCGCCGACGGGAAGCGAAAAATTCGGAACCGACTCGAGCCACGACGCGTCGTCGGAGCCCCGCCGAGAGAAGAGAAAATAAAATCGCAAAAATCTAGCAAAGTCTACGCGCGAAGCTTTGCTGCTGCCGAACTACCGCACACTACTCCCTACTACGGGCTCTAGAAGAAATTGCGGTCAAAACAGACTCAACAACGCACCAAAATGCACCATGTACAAGACGCAAATAAGACCGGTGGTCCTCTACGGACACGAGACATGGATCATGCTCGAGGAGGACCTGCAAGCACTCGAAGTTTTCGAGCGACGCGTGCTAAGGACGATCTTCGGCGGTGTGCAGGAGAACGGTGTGTGGCGGAGAAGGATGAACCACGAGCTCGCTGCACTCTACGGCGAACCCAGCATTCAGAAGGTGACCAAAGCAGGAAGGATACGGTGGACAGGGCATGTTGCAAGAATGCGGGACAGCAACCCTGCAAAGCTGGTGTTTGCAACTGATCCGGTTGGCACAAGTAGGCGTGGAGCAAAGAGAGCACGATGGGCGGACCAGGTGGAGCGTGACTTAGCGAGCATTGGGCGCGACCGAGGATGGAGAGCGGCAGCCACAAACCGAGTATAGTGGCGTACTATGTATTGTTGATTATATCTTGTCTTAAATGTGATGGATGTTGAACAAATAAATGTATGTATGCGTTTCGCCGATCTGTTGGAGAACTTCCACCTTGTTGGAGGTCCAGTTGCGAATGAAAAAATCGGATTTTACATGACCTGCTATAGCTATAGTATACTACATAGCTCTTTGGCTCACTGCATCGCTTCTTCAAGTCGACACTGTCAAGGTCTAGGTCGAGGTAGTCATCGACATACTGTTTGTTTATATTTAGAAATTGTTGATATTTTTCGATGATTCGCCGGTAATCACCGAAAAGTATCAACAATTCACAAATATAAAGCTCGACGGTGACCAAAACCCTCGACAATACTGTTTGTTTGTTATTGCCTTTGATACCCTTGAGAGAAGAGAACTGCCATCAGCAGGACGGATGAGAATTTGTAAAAATATTTTCATGATGTCCGCCAATATCGCCACTTCACGCTTGTAGAGGCCTAGTAGGCCTTTTCAGCAAATGATCGTTTAGCGACACACCATCTGCTAGAGTAGCTGAATTCAAGATGAAGCGAACCGTTGGAGGTTTATAAGGATTCGTCACGACGCTGAATGGTAGATACCATGTTTGCCGCAAGTAAAAGGTGACAAACTCATTTAGTGAAAGTTATTGGGTGTACCCCTCTTTTGGAATTCGACGAACTGCTTACGGACGGCTTCAAATAACTCAGGATCCCTTTCAAGTCGCTTTAACAAAACCCTAAGTAATCCACCTAGCGGTGATGATGTCTTTCTCGTTTCTTAAAATCTCAACCCTACAAAATTGAAGTGTCAAGTTGATGTGCTCGGCATAAATTCAAAATGAAAACTGTTGTCTAAATCCACCCAATATGGGTACGTTTTATATGTGCATGATGTCCGGTATTCAGAAAAACTAAGACAACGATCCAAAATTCCATTGTAGATCTCCATCATGGACCTTCAAGACAAAATTTTCAATATCCGGATATCCTTTTTTACGCAATATTCAAATATTACATAGTTTCAGACCCTAAAATGTAATAAAACCGCAAAATTTCGGATTTTTAGGACATTATTTTTGGACTCCGCATTTTTCTGCTAACTACCTATGAGATCCATAATAATGCATAGTTTCAGACCATAAACTCTAGAAAATAATTGCTGTACTAAATATTGAAAACCATCTTGGATCTTTTGCTCATCATTGTTGGACCCTGGATATATTTCCCATGTTAAATATATCCATAATGGTGGTCGCCATATTGCATTTTGAGTCACCATCTTGAATCAAGTCTATCATATATACCCATATTGCACAGTTTTAGAGCTATAAACTCTAAAAAACAACAGCTATCTTGAATTTGGTTCGCGATCTTGAATTTTGGACCGCCCTTTTGGGTTTTTTGGTCACCATTATTGGACTCCGAACATTTTTTCCATACCAAATATACCCATATTGCATAGTTTTAGTGCTAAAATTACGAAAAACAGCCGCCATCTTGGTTTTTCTGATCATCATTTTTGGACTCCGAACATCTTTCCCTTACTAAATATATCCTTATTGCAAAGTTTAAGAACATCTTTCTCCTACCTAATATGCAATGTGGCCGTAAGGACCATATGCGGTGATATGCCTGTTCGATTCATGCTAAAATCTGAAAAATCCGCTAATGGGAAGTTCCTAAAAAGTTAGTGACCTTTTCGTACACAGCCATACATACACACACACATACAGACATTACCTCAGTTCGTGAGTTGATTGGTATATGTGACTTCACCCTCCGAGCCTGTTTTCGAAATTTTGGTTTTCAAAGGCAAAAACTCAAACGTCTCTTCATCATGGCCAAGCTTTCAGGTAATTCCACTTTGTTACAATCGCCATTCGCATGCACGCGATTCCGTCAATCCCGTTATCGCCCGATCAGATGTGCCTGTGAGAACTGAATGTATAAGAAAATGGGAGGTTCGCTCACATTTTCATCGATATTTCATTTGCGGTCACTACTCATCTGATATTACTCGATAAATCAGGTGCAATCAATCGTCTTTTTGTCACCTCGTCAGCCCCTTGGAAAGCAAGGGGTCCATCAATTTAACTCAACCAAAGTGGTTTTCAAACATTTTGATCATTTTCTACCGAATAAGCAAGAAATTTTAAAATCTAAACTTATTATAAATGGCGGCCTGGTTTCAGCGAAAATTGCCCATTTTACGTATGAAAACGCACTATCTTGCGCACAGACTATTGATTAATGGCTGAACAATATTTATAACGATACTAATGCTCTTATCGTGACACATAAACATATATAGATTATAGGGTATTGGTTCCTTTCTTAAGCATATGGCTCCCATTTTCATCCTACGAAAAACAAAGGATTGAAGAGCTGTTTGTTTTGTTTCTAATTTTTTTTTGCTAGAAGTGAGCACCCATGAAAAAAAAAGAACGGAATGAATCGGTGCCGTAATCGCTTGTTTTCGAATAGGATGAATATGGGAGCGTGAGATTAATGATGGAACGGTTCTACCCCATTACCCCGAATGCCACTACCCCGAACGCCATTACCCCGAACGCCACTACCCCGAAAGCCATTACCCCGAATGGGCCATTACCCCGAAAGCCGTTACCCCGAATGGGCCATTACCCCGAACGCCACTACCCCGAATGGGCCACTACCCCGAACGCCATTACACCGAAAGCATATTTTTAGATGGGTTATTCTGATGATGGGTATTTTATATTTTTATTAATTTAATAACATTACTGACAGCATTAATACCAGAAGATATCATTGTAAAGAATAACCTTAAAACAAAATAATGGAATAAAACGTATAGAGATGATCTTGTATGAGATAGAGCTGTCAGCAAAGGTCCTTCAAATACTGGCTATCGATATTGGCTCATTAGGCCGAAAAGACATTTCGCCAAAGTATCACGAATAAGTCTACTGATCATTAGGCGAGATCAAATAATACAAATTGCACTATAGGCCCGGAAAGAACATTTTATAGTTAGAAAAAGAAAAAATCTTTTAAGGAAGAATAGACGATTTGGTAATAAAACTCAATAACAGTGTAACTTAAAAAAAAAAACATTCCTTAAATGTGAAAAAATGTGATTGATAGGTTGGCCGCCAATAAGGTCTGCAAGGATATAACTAGAAAGAACAGCATATAAATTAAAGAAGGGCAAATCTCCTATGGGACCATTCATAAACTACGTAGACCGAATTTTGGTCACCTTGGTCCTCTCCCCCTCCTCACAACAATTACACCGTCTTCGGCCAGAGGCCGCACAGACTGTACATTACTAACATTAGACAATGGACAACACGTATAACACTCAGTGGCCCAGTGGAGTATTTTCTGTTTTGACGAAAAGTTTTCCTTGACCGGAGCGAGAATCGAACCCACACTCCGAGGCATGCGACTAACGCCGCTAACCGCTCGGCCACGAAGTTCACGATTTGTTCATACAAACATTTGTAAATTTGTATAGAGTTTAGAATTTGGATAGACCCTCTCCTACTTACATAGTTTATGCACGGCCCCTATACATAAATCTGCAAAGGGCAACGTGGCTACCAAACAACTCTGTAACAATATAAGTCGATAGAACAGCCCAACTTTAAAAGAAGGAAAAACACCAGATGGAATTAATAGAGATATGTCGCCAATCAACACGGTAACGACGTAACTAGAAAGAACAGCCTATAAATTAAAGAAGGGCAAATCTCATATACAGTAAGCAGCTTTCATTCCCAGTAAACTGAAGTGCATCTAGAAGAACAGCCTTACATGATAAGAAAAGCTACAGTTTAGTCACCAGAAAAAATAGTTAATTTGGTCCAACGATGCTGGATCTACCTTGCTAAGTGAACTGAACTGAGTATCTAAAATCCAGTCCAGTACTACCTTGAAAAAAATATTCAGAAAACAATTTTAGGGCTTGATGTTCTGGAAGGAAACTGATCATCAAAATCAAAAGAAAATCAAAAGAAATCTAGTTGCCATTTTGGCCGCAAGTCAATTCTGAAAAAAATTACTTCAAAGAACAGCCTATTATTCAAAGAAGAACAAATCCGCTACCCAAGCAGCACCTGCAACATCATGCAGATTGTGGCTTTCTATGCTTTGGTCTAAATGAGTTGCACTAGAAGCACACGAAACTTCCATCTTGTCAATAGAGTTGCATTTAAATTCCGAAATCCGTATAGTTGCGGCTTTGTTTCATAGAAATCACAAATTACCACGTGTTTGACATCGATCTGTGGAGGCGGAGCTTACGTATTGCTCGCAAGTGATAATACAGTCAGCTTACATTAAATGTAATGTTATGTAACATGCATGAAACATCTAACTCTGGTTTGTTTGTTCAGATTAGGTTGCATTTGCGTTACAGAAAACTTGAGCGTCTTTTCATTTTGACAGTTCTCTAACTTGTGACAAAGAAGGTGCAATAAAGTAACAAGTAACTTCAGTAGCTTTTATGGTGTGTTGAGCATCGATTCTCTCACAGAGCTTTTGGTGTAGTATGTAAGGTGAGTAGATAATACTCCTGGTGTCCATGGTTCGAGTCTGGACAAAATCTTTTCCCAACTTTTTTATCATTCCTCCTTGTTTATGTTGCATAAGGATTAAGAATCTGCGCTTTTTGGGTTTCAAAGAAGAAGCAATTGTGTTCTGTCGTCCGTAATACGGACAGTGAACAAATTGCACTAAGGTTGCTGTTACTGAGTTAGCAACAAGTCGTGTTGCTTGGGTATGGAGTTAGTTATTCGTCTGCAAATAAACTACGTAACACTCAAACTCGAAAGAACAGCTTCTGATGAAAAGAAGGAAACATTTCTATAAAGAAATTAACAGTTTGGCTACCAAACAACTCTGCAATAGTACACGGTTGGAAACTGCAAACTCAAAAGAACAGCCTATTTTTAAAAGAAGGCAAATATTTGAAGAAGTGTAGTTTGATAACCAGCACAATCGTTTGCCACCAGTTACAATCGTGCTTGAGGCCAACCAACTTTTAAAAGAAGGGAAAATGTCAGTTTGAAATACTTGTAGTTTTTATATCCATAGCCTTAAGTTCAAAAGAGCAGCTAGTTTAAAATAATGGAAAATTTGTCTTTACTTGTCTTCTTAATTTCATTGCATTTGCTGCTTTCGTTTTCACGAACCTTGCTTTTGCATGAAACACAACATACGGAAACCTAAGGGAAACGGAACCTATCTTAAACAACGTGCTCCCATTGTCATGCTATCTAAAACGAAGTAAATAAGAGCTATTTGATTTGTGTTTTATTTTTATATTTTTTTTACTCGTTACAAAAAGAAAACGGAAAAAATCGGTACTTAAATCGTCTGTTTAAGAATAGAATTAACATAGGGGCATAGGATGGAGAAGAGTATTCATACCTACACTAGTTACTGATTACCCTTTACTAACTTATAACCACCTTCATCAACTTCTAATCGGTCACCACTGAACGATTCGGGGTAATGGCCCTTTCGGGGTAGTGGCTTTCGGGGTAATGGCTTTCGGGGAAATGGCTTTCGGGGTAATGACCCATTCGGGGTAATGGCTTTCGGGGTAGTGGCCTATTCGGGGTAATAGCATTCGGGGCAGTGGCGTTCGGGGTAATGGCGTTCGGGGTAATGGGGTGGAGCCGATGGAACACATACCCTATAAGCGTGGTTCAAAAATCGTTTTTGCTCCACACCGCTTATTCGATTCGTAACCAGATTCTATGCCGTCTCCCAAAATTTGAGCTCATATGGTTAAAATTGGGCTGCAAAACGGTGAGCCGATAAGGAGAGCGTCCAATATAGCTCTGGTCCTCACAAGTTCCTACCTCATGCTTCCACGGATCAAACGATGACAAAGACCACCAGCTAAGAGTTGTGTGCTTAGCTGGTAGTGCAGCCTGGGCACTGTTGTCCTTCTGACTTCAGCTAGATTGAGGAGGTACGATCCGAGTGTCTGTTCACCAAGGAGGTGCGGCTCAAACAGCGTCTGTTCTGGCATCCAGCGGCTGAGTAAGAAACGCTGCACCACGCCCAGCTAGATCCAAGGTGGTAGCCCCATCAGCGTGGTCGTCCCAGTGTTGGTTGGGACGTTAAACAGAACTAGCACGATGGCCCTCCGGCGAGACAGGAGTGTTGGCGTAGGCCCAATAAGCCACCCGTAAAAATCCCCATTGCGAATAACATAGGAGAAAATACGACTCGATACAATCGGCAAAGACCCACGCGACGAAATAAGGACTACGATTGGAAACTTGGAACATGGAATTGCAAGTCACTAGGTTTCGCAGGATGTGACAGGATAATCTACGACGAACTACATCCCCGCAACTTCGACATCGTGGCGTTGCAGGAACTTTGTTGGACTGGACAGAAAGTGTGGAAAAGCGGGCATCGAGCGGCTACCTTCTACCAAAGCTGTGGCACCACCAATGAACTGTGAACAGGATTTATAGTGTTGGGCAAGATGCGACAACGTGTGATCGGGTGGCAGTCGATCAATGCAAGGATGTGCATGTTGAGAGTTAGGGGCCGTTTCTTCAACTATAGCATCATCAACGTCCACTGCCCACACGAAGGGAGACCTGATGACGAGAAAGAAGCGTTCTACGCGCAGTTAGAACAAACATACGATGGTTGCTCGCCGCGTGACGTGAAAATCGTTGTCGGCGACATGAACGCGCAGGTAGGAAGGGAGGAAATGAACAGACCGGTAATCGGGCGAAACAGCCTGCACGCCGTATCGAATGATAACGGCCAACGATGCGTAAACTTTGCAGCCTCCCGTGGTATGGTAGTCCGAGGCACCTTCTTCCCCCGCAAAGATATCCACAAAGCCACCTGGAGATCACCCGACCATCAAACAGAAAACCAAATCGACCACGTTCTAATCGACGGTAAATTCTTCTCAGATATAACCAACGTCCGCACATACCGCAGTGCAAATATAGATTCGGATCACTACTTAGTCGCTGTATGCATGCGCTCAAAACTTTCGACAGTTATCACCACGCGTCGAAGTCGAACGCCGCGGCTCAACATCGAGCAACTTCGTAACGTAGAAGTGGCTCAAGACTACGCGCAGCAGTTAGCAGCAGAGTTGAGAATACTCACTTGCAAGAGTGATACTCACTTGCTTCTATCTCAGTCCAGAAGCATGTTATCAAAATATGATGTTTGAAGGGCTTTTAGATTGTGGTTTAATCTAAAAGTTTGCCAAATAAAGTAAAGGTCGCAGACGCATACCAAACTTGTGAGAGAGCTGTGAGTACGAGGTGAGTAAAATTCGTGTAATTTATACTCACCGTGTGCTCACAGCTCTTTCACGGATAACAAAACCGTGTCGGCAACCTTTACTTTATTCGGCAAACTTTTAGATTGAATTTCAATCTAAAAGCCCTTCAAACATCATTTTTTGATAGCATGCTACTGGACTGAGATAGAAGCAAGTGAGTATAACTTTTCCCTAGTGAGTATTCTCAACACTGGTTAGCAGTGGCCCTACCAGCGGAAGAGCAGCTTGGCGCAGCTACACTTGTAGATGGCTGGAGGGACAGCCGATCCGCCATAGGTAGTACCTCGGCTACAGCACTAGGCTTCGCGACTCCGAATCACAGAAACGACTGGTACGACGGCGAATGTGAACAGTTGAAAAACGAGAAGAATGCAGCATGGGCGAGAATGCTGCAACACCGTACGAGAGCGAATGAGGCACGTTACAAACAGGCGCGGAACAGGCAGAACTCAGTCTTCCGGATGAAGAAGCGCCAGCAGGAAGAACGAGATCGCGAAGCGATAGAAGAGCTGTACCGCGCTAAGGACACACGAAAGTTCTACGAGAAGCTGAACCGCTCGCGCAGAGGCTTTGTGCCACACGCCGACATGTGCCGAGATAAACACGGGAATATTCTCACGAGCGAGCGTGAGGTGGTCGAGAGGTGGCGGCAGCATTACGATGAGTACCTCAATGGCGACGTTGCAAGTACCGAAGGTGGCGTGACAACAGATCTAGGAGTATGTGCACAGGTCGGAAGACTTCCGGCCCCTGACCTTCAAGAGATTGAGGAGGAGGTTGGCCGGTTGAAAAACAACAAAGCCGCTGGAGCAGATCAACTACCAAGCGAGCTTCTAAAATACGGTGGAGAAGCACTGGTGAGAGCACTACACTGGGTCATTACTAAGATTTGGGAGGAGGAAGTATTACCGGAGGAATGGATGGAAGGTTCGTGTGTCCCATCTACAAAAAGGGCGACAAGTTGGATTGCGGGAACTACCGCGCGATCACACTACTGGGCGCTGCCTACAATATACTCTCTCAAATTTTATGCCGCCGTCTATCTCCGATTGCAAGAGAGTTCGTGGGGCAATATCAGGCTGGATTTATGTGTGAACGCGCTACAACGGACCAGATGTTCGCCATCCGCCAGGTGTTGCAGAAATGCCGCGAATACAACGTGCCCACACATCACTTGTTCATCGATTTCAAATCGGCGTATGATACAATCGATCGAGAACAGCTATGGCAGATTATGCGCGAATACGGATTCCCGGATAAACTGATACGGTTGATCAAGGCGACGATGGATCGAGTGATGTGCGTAGTTCGAGTATCAGGGACACTCTCGAGTCCCTTCGAATCTCGAAGAGGGTTACGGCAAGGTGATGGTCTTTCGTGCTTACTGTTCAACATTGCTTTGGAGGGTGTAATAAGGAGAGCGGGGATAAACACCAGTGGGACGATTTTCACGAAGTCCGTTCAGCTGCTTGGTTTCGCTGATTATATTCAGTGACGACAATTGTCAAAATACGGTCGTCTGCACCGACGCCCAGCGGCGCCAGCGTCGTTGATTTGTTTTTGTTTTGATAGTCGTCTTGACAACCCGAGCGGCATTCTCAGAAATGTATGCTTTCGAAATTCTTTTGACCGCTGTCTGCTGAACTTCAATCACCTACTGATACTCAAAGTCAGTATTTTCAATATCAACTGATTATTTTTAATTAAGCACGATCCAGAAGCAAAAAATGCAGTTGTTTTGCATCACTCACCAAAAGTAACTATAATGCATTGAATTAAGGTAACATATCGGAATTTGTATGCCTAAACCATAATAAATCAATTTCAATTCATATTCGAATTCATCGAGCTGAAGTTCAGCTGAACTGAACTTCAATTACAGTGGATGACATCACAAGACGCCGCTTTCATTGTCTCGTCTCTCTTTGTCATGTTCATTCTCGGCCTCGTGTCTATGGGTAACTGTGTTTGTTTATTTGAGCTCGTTTTCACACAAATTGAACATCATTGTGCTGAATTTTTTCGACACTGATTATATTGATATTATAACTCGTAAATTTGAGACGATGGCGGAATCGTATATCCGACTAAAGAGTGAACCCAGGCGAATTGGATTAGTGATTAATGTATCGAAGACAAAGTACATGATGGCAAAGGGCTCCAGGGAGGAATCACCGCGCCCGCCACCCCGAATTCATATCGACGGTGATGAAATCGAGGCGGTTGAAGAATTCGTGTACTTCGGCTCACTGGTGACCGCCGACAACGACACCAGCAGAGAAATTCAGAGGCGCATTGTGGCAGGAAATCGTGCCTACTTTGGACTCCGCAGAACTCTACGATCGAATAAAGTTCGCCGTAACACGAAGTTAACCATCTACAAAACGTTGATTAGACCGGTCGTCCTCTATGGGCACGAAACATGGACCCTACGTGCAGAGGACCAACGCGCCCTTGGAGTTTTCGAACGGAAGGTGTTGCGTTCTATCTACGGCGGAGTGCAGATGGAAGACGGGACTTGGAGAAGGCGAATGAACCACGAGCTGCATCAGCTGCTGGGAGAACCAACCATCGTCCATACCGCGAAAATTGGGAGGCTACGGTGGGCGGGTCACGTCATCAGGATGTCGGATAGCAACCCGACTAAAATGGTTCTCGAGAGTCATCCGACCGGTACAAGAAGACGTGGAGCGCAGCGAGCTAGGTGGGTCGACCAAGTGGAGGACGATCTGCGAACCCTGCGCAGAGTGTGGAACTGGAGACAAACAGCCATGGACCAAGTGGAATGGAGACGGCTACTATGTACAGCAGAGGCCACCCCGGCCTTAGCCTGACCGGTAAGGTAAGTACAAAATAACAAGTTTTGCATGTTGACCATGAAAAAGCTTGAGATTTGGCGAAAACCACTAAAATATCACATCAGTTTCAATGATTGTGATCTAGAATGCGGGTCAATATCAAGTCGTTGCCTGTCATTGTCGTTTTGATATTGAATGGTCTGAAGTGATGGTGACGATGGTGCAATATCAGTAGTCACTTGACAAGACGGATATTGTGCAACTCTGCTGTGAAGTTTATATGCAAAATTGTAATGGGATTTCTTGATGTTTTACTTTAATCTTTTGAATCTGATATTTTTGTGCAGACTGAAAGGCGACAGCTTCATCTTATTTAATTATTATTGTTATTTCCGGTTTGTGTATATTAAACAAATTTTGTTTTTCCTCCTAATTTGTATAGATATGTGTGTGACAGAAAATGTTCTATTGTTCTATTGTTCTATGACCTCATCCATTCCCCTCACTTCAGAAAAATGTTTAGTAGCAGACCAAGACTAAATTCATCCAAAGTGTTACTAAAAGCCATTCGTCCTAGTTTATAAATGATAAATTTCAATGTTTTTAAAGACAGCTGGTTTTTCCAGATTATATGAAGTTATAAGTTACAGTTTTACCAAATCGTCTAGGACGAGGTAATCCATAGTATATGATCCGCGTGTGATAAACACTTTTCTCTGTAATTGAATGCTACAGGTAATGACAATGATTATGAAAAGAATTAGAAAACAAACCAAGCAAAACAATGTATTGAGATGAGAAAACGTAAAACTACAGTAACAAAACCATGACATGAAATGAACACCGAACACGGGTAGAAAAGAGTAGAAGAAGCTTCCAGAACAAGCAAGGCCACTAGAAAGATTCTCTAGGATCATATTACCACACTACACAACACAATAGACTACTACAACTGAAACATCAACACTCAAATACAACACCAAAAACGCCGTTATTATAGCAGAATCCCTCTGTTTTGATCTGTCATCAATCTGTCCACAATGTGTCGGACCAGATTGAACGAGCAGTTTATACATGTATTTGGAAGGTTTGTTAAACTAGTTTGATAGGACAGTAGTAAAAACGAGACTGACAGGCAAATAGACAGATGGATAGACAGACAGACAGACAGAAGGAGAATAAATTTTGACAAGTTTTGTGGGAAGTTGGGAATATGTGCAATGGATTCTCTAGACTAGTGAAATCTTCCATGATTTATGACCATGAAAGGAATATTGAGTAGGGGATGTCTGGAAATGTTTTTTTTTTTGTGAATGCATGGAGCTTGGTCAAGCTGCATTCAATTGATTGTTTTCAAAAATGCAAGGATTTCGACGATAACCTCACATCAATTGAGATTGCGGACATGTGGAACCGTATTTGAAGGTATTTGAAACTTTGACTAATTTTTGTTAATATATTGTTTCTGTAACATGATTATTAAGCTCTTTGGCGAAAGTTGGGTTATTTTTAAAATACTATAACATTACGTATCATTTAGATTTGCTATTAAAATCATCATCAGAAAAACATATTTATTCGCACACGTTGTCCTTCACTTAGCGCTCACTAGATGGCGGTAGTCAGCAAATGTCAAACAGGAGCGCTGTGAGCGAGCGATTTGTGAACTACAAAGTGATTAATCGTCATTAAGATAAAAGGAGGAAAGTTAGTAGAATGAGATTATTGTTTCTCTGTAATTAAGTTTTCGAATGTTTTTCGTTTTATTCAGATAAGCAGAAATACTGAGCTTTCAAAATTTCAAGTACCCAGGGTTCAGATGGGGAATGCCACTGTCCATAACGTAAACCCTCCCAAATTGATGTGTGATCATAACTTCCTAGTATTTTCTGAACTAGGAAAAGAAGGGGCGAGGGGGTTCGCCTTGTTTTGGTACTTTTGGGGTTCTGATTCAAGCGTCATTCGTTCGCTGCGTGACGACTGCTACTTACTTCCGGCGGATTTGGGTCCCAATTCACCGATTTTGCCTTTGGTGGCCGGTTTGGTGGCTTGTTTTGTTTTCGACGCCGCCGTCGTCGAGGTGGCACTAGCCGCCCGAGGCCGGTTCTGCGAGTCAATCTTTGGACCGAGTGTGAGCTTAGCGCGTGAGGGATGGGTCGTGGTCGTGGTTGTGGTGGAAGATGTGATGTTGGGAATGGAGTTGTTATTGCTTCGATCGGGGGCTGCTGGGAGGGGATGGGTCTGATTCGTGGGGAGATGATTGTTATTATTGATGTTGTTGATGGTGGTATTGTTGTTCTGGATGTTGCTGTTGATGTTATTGTTGTTGTTGTTGTTGTTGTTGGTCGCCACGGGAGGTGGTCTACTGGGAGGAGCGGAATGCACTCTTGTATGGCCACTGTGGGGCACAGTGTTGCTTTTAGAGCGGGAATGAGTGGTGGTTGTGGATAGGGTTGCTAGAAAAAATGGTAAGTAATCCGAAAAAAGAATAGAAAACAAATTAATATGAAATGTTTCTATCGAGACTAACGCAAAGGGAGCAGAGCAGAAAAGGAAAGAGTTAGAAGGAAGGTAAATGTTTTGCATTTGAACAGCGACGAAAGGAACCAAAAAAGTTATAATTGAAAGGTCAGGTGATGATTATGATGGTAATAGTGACAGTGATGATAATGATAATGGTTATGCTGACGCATTAGCGAATACTAAGGATTGTGTTTTATGAAATCATGTCTAGTAGTTTGGTATCGCCTTCGTTTGGTTGTTTTTTTTTATTTATTTATTAGGCATTGAAAGCACTGGGTGTCGTAATTGTAAACAAAGATTTTCTCATAAAATTCTACAATTCCAGTACGAATTCGACCAACACCAATGGTGTTGATTTGTGTTTATTACAGAGACTTTCAGCCCTTGGCTGGTTCATCTCTAGATACCAACACCAACGTTAAGTATAAAACAGTAGGGTTATCGACAACTGCATTTATGACTTTTCAATAATTCGAAAGACTGATAAAGAAGCAGCTAACCCATTTGACGCCACAGTTTACAATCTTCTGTTGCACATTGATGTTTTATGATATTTTATGCAGAAACTTGTTAAATCCTTTATGGGATTAGGTTAAGAAGTTCCACAGGTTTTGACTTCTCTGTTGTGGGATGCGTTGAGCTTCTAGCAGAACTTGAGTGTTACTTGAAAACGACACAGCAGCTGCAGTCCCTGGTTCTTATTGACGATGTTTTCTCTCCCGGTCAGTTGCTTTTGTTTGCATCTTTCCACGTTCTGACGGGTTCCATACTCCAGCATTACCGTTCGCATTGCGTTCCTCTCCACCAAATCCATTTTGCAGTCCTTGGAACTGAATCGTTCCGTCGAATTCGTTCCCTGAACTGCAACATCTTTGGCTGTACTCCATCAATCTCGTATGACAACGTTGCCAGGGGATTCTGTGCTTCACTTATTCAAAGGTGACATCCGGTTGCTACCGTACTGTATCGAGGCCGCCACCGATACTGTATACTGTTGTTGACGGAGAGTTCTGAGGGGCAGCTAGATCATCTCAAGGTAGTTGTCAGAGTCCTAAAGTAGACACTGTTCACTACCTCGATAATGTCGGAGAAGTGCCGTCCATTAATCAGCAAGTGGTCGATTAGGTCTTCCGTCTGCTGTGTTTATTATCAAGTGTGTAAGGGAGGCTGTGTTGGAAGAAGGTGCTACGATTGGCCAAGGTCAAGTTCATGTAGGCGGCCAAATCAATGAGTCATAGGCAGCAGGTGGGCGCTAAACTTTCGAATTGGAGGATTATATGGATCTTCTTGATCTATCTGAGCGTTAAGGTCCCATGGCGGTCTAGACGTCATGGCTTGAGGAGCGGTTGTACTCGAGTTCGAGCTGCGTGTTGAATGCGTTTTATCATCATCAGTGCTTCTTGAATGTGAGCCGCTGCTTAAGCCAATACATCATGGAACCTATATGTTCAGGTGGACCAAGAGAATAAAATTCAGATGGGATTTCGAGTGGCACCATCATCGATTCTGTTAATAAACTATGTTGACTCTAATGAAGGAGGGGGGACTCACTCTGGCCAAAGTCTTTGAAAATTGTGTATGAACAAATTCTACGTGGTGAGGGAGGTTTGAGATGGTCAACATTGAGGATACGTAATTTATGGATGGCACCTAATGACGATTGAATTGCGGCCTGAACTTTCAGTCATCGAAAATCTTGCCAGAAGATTAGGGTGGCCCACACTTATATGAAAAACAAAAATTTCGAAAAACACCAAGTCTTACCTCCTAAATCAGTTGTTTTGGACTCCCAGAAGCTACGTTCAAAATTTGAGCAAAATCGGTTGAGCCTAAGGGGGCGCTCAAAACACTTGAAGTTTGTATGGGAAAACTTGACCAAATGTATGCAGAAATTTTAAGTTTTCGTATTTTGCCGCTAGGTGGCGCTGTAAGCGTTCAATAATCAAACCCTTTGGTATTATTGTAGGTGACTATATGCCAGAGAACTTTGTCGAAGACCCCGAAGTGATCTGACGGCTGTGAAAAAAGTTATACCCTTGGCAAAGTGAGGCAAAGTATTGAGATTTCATTATTGATATTATTCCTTTACATGTATTGGAAAAATAACAATAAAGTTTATCCTCACTTTTCCTAGGGTATAACTTTTTTCACAGACGTTGGATCACTTTGCGGTCTTTGACAAAGTTGTTTGGCATATAGTCACCTACAATAATACCAAAGGGTTTGAATATTGAACGCTTACAGCGCCACCTAGCGGCAAAATTCGAAAACTTAAAATTTCTGCATACATTTGGCCAAGTTTTCCCATACAAACTTCAAGAGTTTTGAGCGCCCCCTTAGGCTCAACCGATTTTGCTCAAATTTTGAACGTAGCTTCTGGGAGTCCAAAACAACTGATTGAGGAGGTAAGACTTGCCATTTTTCGAAATTTTTGTTTTTCATATAAGTGTGGGCCACCTTACAGAAGATGTAGGATAACAGTCAAAACAGACAGTAAGGACTCAATGAAAGCAAAAGAACGATTAGTTTGACGAAGAATGCATAAGATGTTATGGAGGAGCAGATCATAGTGTGTTGAATCATGCTGCAGCATGGTACCAGGTGGAACAATGGATGGTACGAACAGACGAACCACAGCATACATGGCCTTCTCAGACGCAAACGGAGCTCCTGCGCCGACCTCAATAACCAAGGAAGTTCTACCAGTTCGTTCAACGTATTCTTCAACTTCTGGACAGTAGTGAGCAGTAGTGACAGCAGGGATGCCAGATATTTTGTTGAAAACCCTGCATGAGTATTTCCAAAAATCTGTGCCTTATACGACAATAAAATGACCCCTCTTGCACAAAAATCTTTATTACATATAAAACGAAATCTGTACGCATGTTCAACAATCTGTGTTATACAGATTAAATCTGTATATATGGCATCCCTGGAAGTGAGACAGCGCACATCCTTTCCTCAACTATTAATTCGTGTTCAAAATAACTTTTGATCAGACAAAAAATGATGGGAAGCATCTTCGAAAAATTTTTGGATTTCTGAAAGTAATAATGCAATGATTCATCTACGTAGAATTGAGATAAAAGTTACTTGAACTGTGTTTTCAAGCATTCCTTTAATAATTTATCTTCAAAATTATTTAGTAATACTCTCAGACATTCTTTCAGAAGTTAAAGCTTGAATTTTTCGGCGAACTCAGAAGATTAAATAGCTTATTTTTCAACAAAATCTTGCAAGGATTTCTCCAGCAATTTATTGAAGGATTCTTCCTAGAATTGTTTTAGGAATTCCTTGCAAATGTCTTTCAAGTATTTCTGTAGATCATCTACTACAGGTTCTTTCAGTAATCTTCCAGCTCTTCAGATAGATTCTTTTCAACTGCCAGTATGTAAATTTGCTCTCATAAACATTAAGAATAACTTATGTGAGTTTTCTATTCGTGCGCTTCATTTTAATATTAAAATTGCATTTAAAGTTTAATAATTAATTTTATTCTTATAAAATGATTTTTGGATTTTTATGATTTTTGGAATTGTTTTGTACCTCCATACGTGTCATGATAATGCTTAACTAGCCTTTGCTTTTCGTAAAGTTCATTAAAAATAATAAACTGTTATGAACTTCTGAACTTATATGAAGTACTCAAGGATGTTTTCGATCACTTGGCAATCGGTTGACTCATTTGTTCACAACTCAGTTCAGAAGCCCAATATTGGAATGTTGTGTTCAGCAACGTTGTAGATTAGTGTTTTTCCTACAATTATCATCAAGGACGCCATATTCTAACTCTAATATTTACGTCGTAAAAGTGTTAGTACCGGTTACTCATACTAAACGATCGGATTTTTCGATCGTTTAGTATAAGTAGGTGTTACTAGCGCTCTAGCGCCGTATATATAAAAGTTAGAATATGTCATCCTTGGAGATGATTGTTGATTGATTGATATGTCTTAAATTAAGAGATTTTCAGTCCTTGGCTGGTTCGTTTCTAGGCCTAAACACTAATCTACAACTTTGCCGAACACCACCATTGGTCTGCTCAAGTCAACGCAGTCTGCACTAAAGTTAACGGTGCCCTACATTCTCTTGTTATACTGAGACATTGTACCCCTCAGCATATTCGGGTTCAATTAGCAAGATCACTCCTAGTACCCCTGTTTGATTACGGTGATATTCTATTTGGCCTAGTCTCCAAAAAGTACTTGAAGAAACTTAACCTTGTTTTCAATGCTGTCACTAGATATGCATACAACCTTAAGAAATATGATCACATATCAAATTAAGGAAGGGCTTTGCTGGAGCGTAATCTAACGAATCATCTGAAACTGCGATTGAGTATTCAAACCTATAAAATAATAAATAACTCTCCACCATATCTTCTGACCTTTTTTAATTACGCTCGGTCTACTCGTGCATCCTTACTTGTTGTTCCTAGATGTCTCTCAAATAACTTAAAAGAATCTTTCCGCCATCATGCGATTAAAATTTGGAATGATTTACCTAGATCTTGCAGGAATGAACTGACATACATTTCATTTAGGAATAGTGTTTATATTTTCTTTAATTCATGAAATATTCTTTGGCATTAGTATTTAATAGTAACACATGCTTTGAAAATCATTAGGTGATTATTTGTGTTGTTATACTTAAATAAATAAATAAAATAAATAAAAAATCAATTTTGTGTTTCTGAACTGATTTATGGACAAATGAGTCAAACGATTGCCAGGTGATCGAAAAGATCTCTGGAAGTATTTGAAACTTGTAAATAATTTTAAGTTAGGTCAGTCATTTTTTAAAGTTTATGATATGTATAAGTTATAGATGTTCAAAATTCATTTCATTCGCCTGAATTAATACAAAGATATATGTATAAGTTTAAAAGAGGAAAAAATGCCTTTTTATAAAATTTCTCTGACTTCATGTAGAGAATCCCAATATTGTCCAAATTTTGAACATTACTACAAAAATTGGAAACGTAGAAGTTGACCAACCAACTTTTAGTGAAAATTTGAGAATTCTGGAAGCACATTTTTTTGAGAAGTGGAAATTGTCTATCTTCCTTGGCATTTTTTTTCATTTTTTCGCCCTTAGACGTATGACTCAAACAAGGATTTTTCTTCCTCTCTTCTTCTTCTTCTTCTTGGCGTAACGTCCTCATTGGGACAAAGCCTGCTTCTCAGCTTAGTGTCCTATGAGCACTTCCACAGTTATTAACTGAGAGCTTCCTCTGCCAATGACCATTTTGCATGCGTATATCGTGTGGCAGGCACGAAGATACTCTATGCCCAAGGAAGTCAAGGAAATTTCCTTTACGAAAAGATCCTGGACCGACCGGGAATCGAACCCGTCACCCTCAGCATGGTCATGCTGAATACCCGTGCGTTTACCGCCTCGGCTATATGGGCCCTATATTCTTCCTCTCTATCAAATACAAGAAAATTTCTTATTTTTCGATTATTTGCGTATTTACAAATTTAGGGAAAATAAGCCTGTGTTCCAGAGAAATTGCTCTAAGAATTCTTTTTAACACTCCCGCAGAAAGTTGACCATTGATTTTCAAAATTGTACCATGGACTTCTACAGAAACTCTCACTGGTTTTCTTTCACGGATTATTCCAAGACAACTTTCTCCAGGATTTTTTTATTTTTTTTTGAAAGCTGTCTCAGCCATGGATTTTTTTAGAAAATCGCAGAGAATGTTTTTCTGAAATTCTTTTAGTTTTCCTGAAAAAGAAAAAAATGTTTGCGCTTATTGTGAACTGGCCTGCAAATAAAGCGCAAAACTTATGAGAAAAGTGTTCCAATCAGAATGCAGTTAACGTCTTCGATCCTACTAATTCTATTAAAGGATCGTCCAGAAATGAATTCAAGGTTCCCTTCAATAGCTTTCCCAATGATTCTGGCGATCTGTCAAGCCACTCAACGAAGGACTTCTTTTAAGGATTTGTACTACATTTACGAGTCCACAAATAAAATAAAAACAACAGCATGGCCAACCCTAATAAAAAAAATGTAATCCCTAACCTCGAAACAGCCGCGAGTACTTCGGCTTTCCAAGCTAACATAGTATTTAAGGCAGTTATAAAAACGTAAAGAATGTTAAAGGCGAGAAAGCCGCAAACACCGGCGACATCCGCCTCCTCTACGATGTCTCACGCCACCTTAGTGGGACCGAGATGAATGCTACGATGTCCGGGAAAGACACATCTGGACAGTTACTGACCGACCCGGCTGACCAGTTGAAACGCTGGTTCGAGCACTTTGGAAACCTGTTTCAAGTGTCGGCCACGCTATCAACACCTCAGCATAAACACCGAAGCTCCATCAGTGCAGGAGATAGAAACAGTCATCCATAGCATGAAACCGAACAGAGCCCCAGGGGTCGATCGCATATCAGCTGAGATGCTCAACGCTGACCCCGTAGTATCCGCACAACTACTGCATCAATTATTCTGCACCATATGGGAAACCACGACATTTCCAGCCGACTGGATGCAAGGCATTTTATTAAAGGTACCCAAAAAGGGTGACCTGACTATATGCGATAATTGGCGGGGCATCATGTTACTGTGTATCGTTCTCAAAGCCCTCTGAAAAGTGATCCTTAACCGGATACAGGAGAAGATTGACGCAACTCTCCCGACGGCAGCAAGCAGGATTCCGTGCCGGACGATCCTGTGTGAACCATATTGTCATGCTCCGTATCATTATCATTAGCAAATCAATGAATTCCACGAGTCTCTCTACCTGGTGTTCATTGATTACGAAAAAGCTTTCAACTGTCTCAATCACGGAAACATGTGTGAAGCCTCCAGGCGCAAGAGTCTCCTTGCGAAAATCTTCGGCCTCATTGAAGCACAGTACAAGGCATTTTCGTGCAGAGTACTGCACATAGAGGTGTGCGCCGATTTGAAATCTGTCGGCAGCGGCGTTTTGAACTTTTTTGGCCGGCGGCGGTGGCGTGATCGGCGTGACGCCGAATGAATTTTCGGCGGCGGCGGCCTGAAACGGCGTGGCCATAGTTTTTAATTTTTTGTTAATTCCGTTAATCAATATCAATGTTTTATTTTTTAGTAACTCATCATGTTGAAGATGCTATGACATGTTTATAGTTAAGGTTTCTTTATTTTTCTTATTTTCACATGTTTTTTGAAAATTTATTGAAATAATTGTTATGGCGAATCATCAATCAGCTGCCCAAAAAATTATCCAGAATGACCTCCTATAGGAATTCCCGGAAGAAATTTTAGAGGAGTTTCCAAATAAACTCTTAAAGGAATTCCCTGAGGAACTCGTAGAGGTGTACTCCTGTACTCCAGAGGGATTCCCGTTTGAATTCCTAATTGAATTTCCAAAAGATCCAAAAGAACATCTAACAGAATTCCTTGATGAATTCTTAGAGGAACGTTTAGGAAACTCCTGGAAGAATTCCGGAAACAAACCTTAGAAGAACTCTTAGATAAATTGCCGGAGGAAATCTCAGGTAGAATTCACGGGCGAACTCTCAATTTCCAAAGGAATTCTTAGGGGAATTACCGGAGAAACTCATAGAATAATTCTCGGTGTAAATTCCAGGCATTCGTTGTGCAACTCTCAGAAATACTTTTAGAGCAACTAGTAAAGTAATTGCCGGGAATCCTATGGAAGAAATACTGGAGAAACTCCTTGAGAAATTGCTGAAGAATTTCGGAAAGGAATTCAAGGAGAAACTCGTAGAGAAATTACCAAAGATATTCCTAGATGAGTTTCCGGATAAACTCTTAAAGGATTTCCCGGAAGAATTTCTTGTGGAATTCTCAGCCGGATTTCTAGAGTGATTCCCAATGAAATGCGTAAAGAAATTCCCTGAGAAACCAATGAGAAACTCATAGAGGTACTCCTAAAGACATTGCCGGATGAACTCCACATAAATTCCTGAGAGAAGTTCTAGACAAATTCTCGATAGAACTTCTAGAAGAATTCCCAAGAAATTCGTGAAGAAATTCCCGGAAGAACTCGTAGAGGAATGCTCGGATGAACTCAGATACTTCTAGAGAAATTCCTGGGAGAACTCCTAGAAGAACGTTCAGGGAAACTCTTGGATCTTAAAGAAATTTTCGGAAGAACTTCTAGAGGAACTTCCGGGGCAATTCTTGAAGGAATTTTCGAAGGAAATCCAGTGCAACTTCTAGAAAAAACTTATAGAGCAACTCGCTATGAAATTGCCTGGAGTACTACTTCCCAGTGAAACTCGTAAAGGTGTTCCCGAAGATATTCGAATTCCCGGAAGTACTTCTAGACGAATTCCCTGAAGAACTTTAGAGAAAGTCACGATGAAACTCTTAGTGTGATTCCCGAAAAAAAAACGGTAAGGAATCCCTAAAGGAACTCGTAGAGAAATTTCCGGAGGAATTCATGGAAGAAATCCTAGAGCAATTCAAAGAGGATCTTCTAGACGAATGTTCGGAGAAACTTCTGGAAAATTTCTTAAAGAAACTCTTGGTAAAATTCCAGGAGGAACTGCAACAGAACTTGCCGGAAGAACTCCCAGAAACATTCTCGGAAGAACTCCTAGAGGAATTACTAGAGAAACTGCTATTTCTATGAACTCTTAAAGGAATTCCCGTAGAAATTCGTTAAGGAATTCCCGAATGATATCGTTGAATAACTCGTGAAAGAATTCCCGGAGGTGCTCCTAGAGGAATTGCCGGCCGATCCCCTAAAGGAATTCCCAGGAAACACTTCTAGAGGAATTCCCGGAGAATCTTCTAAAAGAATACCCGGAGTAACTCTTGGAGGAATTTCTGGAGGAAGTACTGCAAAAAGTCTCAGTGCAATTTCTGTAGCAATGCCCGGAGAAACTCCTAGAGGATGTCTCGGAGGAAACCCTCGGATTTCCCGAAGGACCTTCTAGAGTTCCCGGAGGAACTTTTAGCGGAATTCTTGGCGAAACTGCTTGAAGTTGCTGAAGAAATTTCATCTCTTCTGGAGATGAACACGACAAAAAATATTGTTTTCAGAATCACAAGCATTTTCTTCAATCTTCGGATCCCTACATTCTTTCTTCAGCCATCAGTTATCTTCATGAACCCCTGGTATCTTTGTGAACTCGATTCAATTCAAGAGACACTCTTTCACTTTCAAAACATCGTTGACGCGGCATACGAAGTTTAAAATTTAGAACAACTACCGAAGGAACTGAATGTTAGCAAGAATGAAAGCAAGCTCGATGATCTTGCCAATCGCTCCTAAGCGCCAGGTCTCACCATTAACGTCAACAAGACCAAATCGTTGAATGTTAACACGGTCAACCCCTCCAGCTTCACTGTAGGTAAGCAGTGGAGAATGTTGAAAGCTTTCCATATATTGGTAACCAAATGGCGGCCGATGTCGACACCAAGATAAACATAGTTACGGATCAAGAAGGCGAGGGCTGCTTTTGCGAGTTTAAGAAATGCGTAGAAAAACAACCAGATCAGTCGACGCACCAAAATCCGATTTTTTAACTCGAACGTGAAATCTGTGCTGATATACGCCAGTGAAACCTGGTGTGTATCAGTGGAGAACACGCAACGGCTGCAGGTCTTCATCAATAGATGCCTGCGGTATATAATTCGTGCATGGTGGCCTCACAATTGGATCTCCAACGTGGAGCTCCATCGTCGATGTCATCAAAAGCCAATAGTGACTGATGTAATGCTTTAATAGTTATTTATGTAACGAGTTGCAAAAAGTTGATTTTTTCACGAGTCGTACATTTATCAAACGAGGCTGGATTAATACGAAAAGGGCTGAAAAAATCGAGTTTTGCTACGAGTTCCATACAAAATTTTATGCAATGTTTTTTTCATAATGCAATCCATTTGAGTTGCATAATGTTCATAATGCAACTCAAATGAGTTGCATTATGAACATTATACAACCATTTTTCATTATGCAACTCATTTCAGTTGTATAGTGAACCAGTTCGGAAAAATTGGCCATTATGATACCAAAATAAGTTATATAAAACATAAATTATAATACTGAATTGCATAAGAAAAATGAATATCATCCGGTGAACCAACTATTCCGTCTGCTGGGAAAAAGTTCTATTCTAAGTCTAGCTACGCAGATCCGTTCATCTATCTATTTATATAACGAACATCCAAAAAAAACTACCCCCATGGAGCTCTCATATACAAGTTCTATTCTAAACAACAAGCCGGATGCGACCGGTACATTCCTATACCTATGGTACATGTGATGCAGTGCACCCTACACCCTCTCGATTACCATTCACATTCCTAACAGGGAAAAATTGCAGAGAAAACAAAACAACTTTGAGATAAAAAGCTAACTTCCTCCCCAGAGCGGCTAGCCCCTACCGGAGGCAACGCTTTTATCGTCGCCGTAAGTCAAGTGTCTGGAAGTGTGAAAGTTGCTTGCTAATGGCGCGGCGTAGGAAGGTATAGGGAAGATGGGTGGGTCTCAGTATGGTATACGATGACTATCGCCGCAATGTGTGGCACCACACCTGGATGCCCGCCGCTTCCACATATAACTGTGGGGTGCAGGCGATGACAAATGGTCGTGGTTGTGCTTTCACTTCTCTGTGAAAGCGACTAGGATGTTCTAGGAAGGGTAGGTGGGCAATGGATCCTGGCAATGTTGAACTATGAAGAATGTTAATTCTCATGATAAGTCGGGAGGGGAGATATTTGGTAGATGGAAATATAAATTAAAGTGAAAGCTTGAGAACTGGTTTTGATCTTGGTTTGTGTTTCTCTATGGTAACTTATCTTCTTTCTTTTCTTCTTGATTTAACGTTAATCTGGGAAAAAAACCTGTTCCACAACTTAATGTTCTATGAGCACTTTCACAGTTATTAACTGATAGCTTCATCTGTTAATGAGCTTTTTGCATGTGTAAATATGTATGTATATCATGTGGCACGCACAACAGTACTCTATGATCAAGGGAGTCATGGAAATTTCCTTTACGAAAAGTTCCTAGACCGACCAGGAATTGAACCCCTCGCCCTTTAGTGCTGACTACACACATGCTTAACGCTAAGGCTGTCCATTTATTACGTATGGGAATTTTCACGATTTTTCGGTACCCCCTCATCGTGTAAGGTGCGTACGGTTTCTCAAACTCCCGTCCCTCCATGAACTCTTACGTAATCAATGAACCACCCCAATTCTGATGAGGAATGTGTACCACGGAAAATCGAGAAGCATTCCGTCAAAAGATATATATATTTCCTTGGAAATCCACCAAAAATTCCCTTCGTCCAGATTTCAACAAATTTATTCTGGATTCACCGTTGAATAGCTTTTGGAATTCAATCTTAAACATTTTCCGGGGGGGGGCGTACCTGGTGTGATGGTTAAAGTATGTGACTATCACGCCGAGGACCTGGGATCAAATCCCACTCCCGACAAATACGCCAAATGTGAGTTCTTTCTCCGGAAGGGAAGTAAAGCGTGGATCCCGAGATGAACTGGCCTAGGGCTAAAAATCTCGTTAATACAGTTGAAAAAAAAACATTTTCTGGAGTTCCTCCCATGAATCCATACGGAATTCCTGCCACGATTTTATTAGAAACTTCTCCCAGATTTCGTCCCGGGATTTCTTTGGGAAATCCTCGCATAATTTGAACAGAAAAATAGCTTCCTAACAATTTTTTGTAATTCTTTGAATTCTAAATACTTGAGATGGTAACAGAAATTTCACCAGGAATGTATTTCGAAACTGCTTCTGAAATTTCTACTGAAATTCATCTTTAGTAAGAAATCCAAGGATTTAGTAAGACGTAAAAAACGTACTTTGCCTAAAAACACTTCAAGTTTTTACGTCTATTTCAGACATACTAGCCGACTGGTATAGCCGGAAAAGGGCAATAAAATCATTGTCATGATTTAGTAAGAATCTCTCTAGGAAATACCTATGTGTGTAATAACTTCCACCCGCATCAACAACAACTTCTCGTCAAGCCGACATAAATCCATAGACTCGGAAACTACTGGACCGATTTGCTTGAAAATTTTCATACATGAGTTGAAGATTCTTAGCGTGGTGTGAATACAAATACATTTTTGGACCATCTCTATGGAGCTTAACGCAGAAAGCAAGTAGTACCAGTAGTATCCCAAAAGGAATTGTAGAACAAATTCCAGAAAGATCCCATGGATGAAATCCTGAAAAAAACTAATGAAAATTGCGGAGAAAACATTAGAAGAAATCCAATGAGAACCTATGGAAGAAGCTGCTGAAAAATTTTCTTGAGAAGGTCAGGAAAAATCTGGCGAAAATATTTGGGAAATATCTTGGGAACAACTGTCAGCGAATCTCTAGGGAGATTTCTCAGTAAAATGCAGGGAAAAAAGTTGGTAAAATCGCGGAGGAATTACTGCTGGAAAAAAAACCCAAGAAACCTCAAAAGAATTTCTGATGCAATTCCGAGAAAACTTCTAAAAATAACAATGCAAAATAACTTCCGAAATAGTCTTTGGAAAACACTGAGTGAAATCCCGGTTCTCACTGAGAGAAATCCTGGGGTGGACCCCTTAAGAAATGTTTGGAGCAACTCCTGAATGAATTCCTCTTTAAACATCAGGATAAATGTCAGGGAAACCACTGACAAAATTATGGAACCGAGATGAACCAGCCCTGGGCTGAAAATCTCGTTAATAAAGATAATAATAATAATAAAATTATGGAAAAGTCAGAGAGTAAAATTTTCAAAGAAGAATCTCAGAGGGAACTCTAAGAGTTCAAGAAAAATCAATAAATAATCTTTGTATATAGAAATCTGAAAAACAAACTCCATGAAATGTAACCTTGGATGTACCGTAAAAACTTGTTCGAAAGCAGTCGAAGTTTTAAAAGTTCGAAAAAAATCTTTGATATTGGAACATCATCAAGGGATTCCGTCTGAAATTCTTTCAAGAAAATATTCCAGTGATTCCTTCGTAAACTTTCCTAGTAATTCCTCCAACCATTTGTATAGATTCTAATGTAGTACTTCTTGAATTCTTCCTACAATTGATAAAAAAATTTCAAGGAATTATGTCTCAAAATTTTTCAAAGATTACTTCCAAGGATTATTTCAGAAAATAAAACATATTCTGGCAGAAATTGTAAGAAAATCTTCAGGGTTTCTAGATTTTTTTTCAAGAATTCGTGTAAAAAAACTTCCATGAATTGCTTCCAAAGTTAGGAGAGTCTCAAGGATTCTTTCAGAAAACATTCCAAGGATTCCTTCATGTATGCCTCCAGTGATTCAATTCTAAATATCCCGTTGCTTCCCAAGTTACATTTTGATGACCAATTAGTCTTGTACAGGTTTTGAGAATCGTCATAAAAACTTATAAATTTTATTTTGGTTTTATGATGGTCTCAAGAACCTTATCTAATCGATTTGACTATAAAATGTTACATGGGTCCTATGCGAATTTCTAAATAAAACCTTGCATAATTTTCTTCAAAAAATCTTCTAGGGATTTCTCCTGAAATTTCTCCAAGTATTCCTCTACATAACATTTTTAAATTTCCTCTGACATCTGTCCATGCATACTTTCAGATGTTCCACCGGAGATTCTCCAGAAAATCTTCCACGGATTCCTTTAGAAATTCCTGCAGCAATTCCCTTGCAAAATAAGATATTTTGAACTTTTTTTTTAAGATTTTCTCAAGGATTCCAAGAGAAAGTCGTCCACACATTGTTTAAAAAAAACAATTACCCAATCTTTGCCCAGTGGCCGCACAGACTGAACATTACTTACATGAGACAACGAACAATACAAATAATACCCAGTGGCCGAGTGGAGAGTTTTCCGTTTGATGGAAAGTTTTCTCAAACTGGAGCGGAAATCGAACCTACACTTCGAGGCTAACGAGAAATCTAAACGTCTGATGCCGCTAACCACTCGACCATGGAGCCCACATTGCTTTTAAAAATCCTTTGGAAATTCTTCCAGAAAATCTTCAACAAAATTATCTACTGCTTCATTAAGAAATTATACCAGGGATTCCGTAAAAAATGTTATAAGGGATACCTTTATACATTTATCTGAGGATATCATTAGAAAAATTTTCATAGAATTATTTAGAAAATCCTTTTCTTCGAAAAATCTTTCATGATTTTTTCTCCAGAGATTCCTACAAGTTACTCCAAATATTACTTCAGCAATTCCATCAGAAATTTCTCGTGGGATTTTCTTGGAAAGTCTTCAACGGATTTCTCCAGAATTCCTGGAGTAGTATTTCATGTATACTATTTAAAACTGCTCCATGGATTGAAAAAATCCTCCAGGGATTCGTATAGAACACCTTCCAAGCATTTCTTGAGAAAATACTCCTGAAACAACTTTGTAAAATCTTCCAACGATTATTTTGTATGTCGCTCTAGGGTTTTCCATAAAATGAGATTTCTTCAGGAATTTATGCTGAATTATTCTTAGAATTTATGCAGACATTTCTTCACGAATTACGATAAAAAGTTTTTCATGGATTCTAAAAACTCTTTCAGAAATTCTTCCAAGGATTTTTTGAGAAATTTATGCTCCTAAATTCTCACATGTCTTCGAAATTTAGGTAATCCTCCACGAACTTCACCAGAGATTCCTCAAAAAGTATTGAGGGCCATTTGAAATTTTGCAGGAATGCCTACAAGATTTTTTCTCAGATTTCTACAGATATTCAAGCAGGAACTCCAGCAGAAAGGCTTGCATAACTTCTTCAGATATTACAGCATGAAACCCTCCAGAGTGTTCTTCAGAAATTCATACAGATTCATACGGAAATTTCGCAAGGTCTTTCTCATAAATTCCTTCAGGGATTTTTCCAAGGAAACCACTAGAAGTTTCTCCTTGTATTCGTTCAAAAATTTCTCCAAAAATATTTCCTAACATTTTTTTGTAGTAGTACCTGTAGTAGTACCAGTCGATTTTTTTGGGAATCTTTACAAAGATTAATGCAGGTATTTTTTCCAAAGACTTCTGTAGGGATTCCTTTAGAAACCGTCCAAGAATACATCTAGAAATTCCTATAAAAATTCTTAAGGAATATTATAGATTTTTTTATCAGTTCTCCAGGAATTTATGAAAAAAAAAAAACAAACTTAATGAGAATCAGGGGTAATACAGGGAGTTTCTGAGGAACCTCCCCCAGTTTTTTTTTCTCAAAAAATCCTGGAATGTTTCCAGAGATTTTCTTTGAGAACTGGAGCAGAAATTTCTTCAAAATACCTTGGGGGATTCTTGCTGGAATGTCTCTGAGGACTCCTTCAGAAACATCCTAATAGACTCCATCAATATTATAAGGATTTCATTAATCTTTTAAGGATCTCATTGGGGGCTTAAATTTTCCTTCAAATATATAACCGATGATGCAAAAATATATGCTTGGATGTATACAAATCTTTGTTAAAGTCTGAAAAGTTTTTACACGTACGATAAAGATCTTTGTGATAGTGGAACTTCTTACAGGAATTCATTCTTAAATTCTTCCAAGGTTTATTTTCCGAAATTTGCAAAAAAAATCCGCCAGAAATTCCTTCTAAGCTGTATAGAAGAAATTCCTCCAAGGACTTCTTCAAAAAAAAAATCTGCGAATTCCTGTATGAAATATTTCATGAATCGCTTTCAAAGTTTAGGAAATTCTTCAAGTATTCTTTCAGAAAACCAGAGATTCTTATGAAAAATTTCCCAGGGATACTCTCGAATTTCCTCCAATGATCCCTTTGGGGCTTAAGGAATTCAGAATTCCTTTACAGTTTCAACCAAGGATCCCATTAGAAAATCTTCGAAAGATTGCTTAGAAATTTTCTCCGAAATTTTCTTTAGGAATTCATCCAATGATTCCTTAAGAAAATTCACTAAGGATTCATTAAGAAATTATGCCCGGGATTTCTTAAAATTTATGTAGAGATTCACCCATGCAATTTCTCTAAGGATTCGAATAGAAATTATTCCATAGATTCCTTCAGAAATTAAACTAGGGAATAGTTAAAAAAAAATCTTTCAGAAATCCATTCCAAAATTGTTCTCTTGGCATTCAAACAAAATTCTTCCATTTTTCGTGGGATTTCTTCCGAATGTCTACCATAGATTGCTTAAGAATTTTTGCGGAAATCCTTCCAGAGGTTCATTTAGGTATTCCTTTGGAGAGTAAACGATAAATTACGCTGAAGATTGATATAAAAAAAAAACATTCATAGATTTCCTGAGGTATTCATCCACGATTTTTTTTTTGAAAATATTTAAGATATCCACGAAACTGCTCTATGGATTCCTTGAGATACTCCTCCAGGTATTCTTACAGAAAACCTTCCACAGATTTGTTCAGAAAAAAACACAAGGAGTTCATGAAATCTTCAACGATTCCTTTGTAAGTACTTCCAGCTGTTTTTTCCCTGAAAATCTTTGACAGAGTCTCTATGAAATTCCTCCAGGGATTAAAGCTGAATTATTCTTGTCACTTATTCCGAAATTCTTCACGAATTACAATAGAAGATCTCCATAAAGTCCTTCCATTTTTTTTTACAATTTTTTCAAGAATTTTTGTTTACAATTTATTTTAGTGTTTTTTTAGCGATTATTTTCTTCGTCAATAAGATATTCCTCCACGAAATCCTCCAAAGCTTTCTTCAGGAATTTCTTCGAAGCCATTAGAAATTCTTAAGCGATTCCTAGAGATGTTACATCAAGAATTCACTCAAAAACTCTTGCAGGTTATTACAGCAGGAATTTCTTCATAAATTCTTTCAGAAATTCATATAGATTCGTCGTTTCCTCCAAGGAACCCTCTAGAAGTTTGTCCGTGGATTCTTCTAGATTTTTTTTTCCAAAAAGACTTTCTACAAATGTTAATATGATTGTATTTTTCAAGAGACTTTTGTGGGAATCTTAATAAAGATTGATGCAGGTGTTATTAGATACTTATCCAGGGATTCTTTTAGAAATACGTCTACGAGCTCATCCAGAAAGTTCTTTAAAAACCCTCCAACGAATTTCCAATGGGGTTTTACAGAAATTCTTTAAATCTATTTTTCAAAAACTATTTTTTTAAATAATCGCAGCAGGGGGCTGTCCATAAACCACGTGGTGATGAGGGGGGGGGGGGGGTTCGGCCAATGACCATTTTGTATGGACAAATAAAACATTTTGTATGGACTAATGACCACGCGGGGGGGGGGGGGTGTTGAAAAGTCCCAAAAAAATGACCACGTGGTTTATGGACAGCCCCAGGGGTATTACAAGAAGTTTTTCAAGAAATTATACCAGGATTATTCTCGAAAAAAATTCTTGTACTTTATCAACGGATTCTTTCCCTTTTTAAATGTATTCATGTTCATATATTTTAAATGCTACAGAAATTCTTTCAGGAATTTCTTCAGGGCTTCTACAGGAGTTTTTCTGAAAATTTCACTACTGTTCAGAAAATTTCTCCAGGTGTTTCTCCAAAAGTTCCTCCAGGTATGTTTTTCTCCAGGTAGCCCCTTCTTCGAAAACTTTTTTAGATTTTTCCCGGTGATGTATCAGGAATTTCTCAAAGATTCTCTCAGTAATATCTGCAGCAATTACTTCAGAACCTATTCCTTGACACTTTTCAAGAAATTTATCAAGAAGAAATTATTCTGCGAACGTCTATAGAGAATTCTCGAGTTCTTCCAGGTGTTTTTTGAAAGATGCATTGAAATTTTTTTTTTCAGTAGTTTTCTAAAAAATTCTCCAAGACTTTTTTTTGTCTCTGAATTTCTTTCAAATATTTCTGCATTTCTTAGGTGCATTTTCTGCAGGGATATCTGAAGATATTTTTAAAGAATGACTTTAAAAATCCCTTTACGGATTTCGCAAGGAAACCCTCCAAATATTTCTCAAGCATTTTTTCAACTACTTTCATAGTTACTGAAGAAGTTTCCCATGATTATTTTCTGCGAATTAAACATATAGTTTTTTGGGATACATTCAGACAATCCTCCAGAGATTTCTTACGAAATTCGTTCAGAGGAATTCCCTAATTATACTTCCAGTAATTTGTTGTGCAACTTCTGGACGAACTTCCGAAAAAAAAATACATGAAGGAACATCTAAAACAATTTCAGCAGGATCGCTGAAGGAATTTGTCGAGGAATTCTCGGAGGAACCCTTGGAATAATTTCCGAAGGAAAATTTGTAGGATTTTTGAAGAAATTTGTAGATGCATTGCTTAAAAACTTTCTGTAAGAAATTTTGTAGAAATCGCTTGCTCTTATTCTTGAAAAAATCCCTAAAATTTAGAAGAAATCTCTGAGGATATTTATAATTGCAGGAATTTCAGAAGGAAACCGAGCAGGAATTCCTGAAAAAATACACAAAAAGAATTTGAAGAAATTTTGGAAGAATTCTCCAGTAAAATTCATGTACAAATTTTAGGAAGTATTCTTGAGGAAAATCTAAAGAAATCTCAGAGAGGTTCTTAATGGAATCCCAGGAGGAATTTCTGAAGAACTTCCTGTGGCATCTCTTCGGGAAACCCTGGTGAAGTTCATAGAAAAGCTTACTGAGGACTTTTTAGGTCAACTTTTAGAAAAATCCTTCAACATTGTTTTTGGAGTATTTCTGGAAAAAAAAATCCTAAATACCTGAACAAATGCCTTTTGTAAAGATCCCTAGAAAAAAACTTTCAAGATAATTCTAGAAGAATCACCGTACAAGTTCCGAGGAAATACTTGAACAAATCCCTCAAGAGTACGTGTAGAAACTCTTCGAGCTGATTCCGGATAAATTTCTGAGAAAATACATGAGGGAATATCTGGAGAAAATTCTGAAGAAATCTCTGTATGAACTACTTCAGGAATCTCTGGAGGAATTTTTGCCTGAAAAACTGGAAGAAAAAATTCAAGCATCTCTGAAAGAGTTCCTGCGGGAAGTTTTAACGGAATCCCTAGATCAATACCTGAGTAGATCTCTGCTAGACTTTTTCGATGAAATACCTGTATGAATTTCCGAATGAATCTCAGGAAAACTTACTGGCCGGACTCCTCGAGTAATTTCTGAAGGAACCCTTGAAGCAATTTTGGAAGGAATCCATAGAAAGTTTCTTAGAGATAGTATTGGAAAATATATGGAGATATTGCATAAAGAATTTCTGGAAAATCTTTGGATAAACTTTGTATAGAAACTTCGTAAGAATTCCTAAAGAAATTCTATGAGAAATTTCTGCAACGAATTTTAGCTCTTGGTTTTCTAAAGGAATCCGTAGGTGAATCCTGATAGAATTCTCGAACGGAATTTGGAAAGAATCTATGGAGATCTATCTGAGTTTTCCAGAGGTTTTCTTATAGAAAAATCTGGAAATCCTCTAGAGGAAATTATGAAAGAAATTCTAGAGAAAGTTTGGAATCTATTGAAGATGTTTCAAAAAAATACTCTCAAAAGTAATACGCGGAAGGCTTTCTGAAGGGTGATTTTCTGAAGGCATTTATGGAGCTAGTTTGGAAGACATCCGAGAAGTGTTTTATGAAAGGGTTCGTAAATTAATTACAAAAATAATTTCTAAAAACTTTTGGAAAAAAAAAATTGGAAGGAAACTATGAATTTTCTAAAGGTATCCCTGGAAAAAGTCTTGGAGGAATTCGCAGAGAAATTCCAGAAAGCATTGTAGCACATGAGTGATTAACCAGAATGAAAAAGGTGGGTTTCCTTACACTTTTGGGAAGCACATCATGTGGAAAGAATGTACAAGTAACTTTTTACATATATGAGGGTGCAAATAATTTAATTAAAACATCATATGAGCATTCACTATACAAAAGGATCTCTCACTCTTCCAACATCCGGAGCTCACGATTACTAGATATCAGAGAGAAAGCTTCATATCGAAAAATCAAACTTTCGGTTTTTTTTATGGACAATAGGGTGTAGACTAAAGGATTATTCTAAGAACTCCAACATGAGTTTTTACAAGAATTGTACCTCAAATTACTTGAAAAGTTTCTTTATGGATTCTCTTTGAAAAAAGGAACCAGAGTTTCTTTTAGAAATATCATAGAAGATTCCTAAAGTATTCCAAGGATTTCTTCAAAAAATTTGGTAAAGATTTCGTTTTTTTTTTAATTTTCAGAAAAACCCCCCTCCGCGTGGTTTTTGTTTATACAAAAATTTTAATAGTTTTGTACGGACAGTGGTCTTTGCCCTAATCCAAAGCCATCCCCAATGACCATGTGGTTTATGGACGGCCCCTTATATTGGATGTTGATTGAATACAGTAGATCGTTATTGAACACCACATCAAAGACTCTAACGGAACTGTTTCACCTTACTGGAAATTCAAAACATTAAAGGTGATAGGATGAAAGTTAAAGAAAACAAAACAAACAATGGTGCCGATAATGGAACTCAAAACATGGGGTACATGATCGGTAGGAGGGGGAGGGCAAGTGGGGATACTACAAAACATTAAAAAGTGTTTTCATCTCGGTACAACTCGGACTCATGCTGTGTACATCGGCCTAGAACTGCATGCTTTCTACATTCTGAGAAGGGATTTCGTAGAATTTTTTTTTCTCGGTTTCCGTTCGGTTGGTTAGACAAAGGAAGTGTACTACTCGAGAGTGTGTGATGTTTCCCCCTTTCCTTTTTTGATTCATGTGTGTATTGTGTGTTTGTGTGATATCCGTTTCCTGTCGTGCGGTTTGTTCATCATGAAAAACTAGCTTTTCGACAGTAACTTCGGGAAGAGTTGTTTAAGAATGTACAAATAAACAAAACTAAAACAATCAACGCGCAAAGATGAGTTAAAATAAACAAAACAACTCTCTAAACAGAATAAAAAAAGAGATCCGCTCCGACTACACGAAAAAAATGGACAATCTACCGAGGGTTATAAAGGGGGATAAAGGGGCGCTCTAAGAGTCCAAAAAGGTTAGACTACAAGAATACACTGAGGGAGAGATAGTCTAGAGAGCGAACGAAGACTCGGAAAACCGCTACTTACTCGGTCTGGGTCGGCGCTCTGGCGGTTGCGACGACGGAGCTGTAGCTGTCGTAGGGGTCTTTTTGTTGTGCGCTTTGGCTGCCGAAGCGGCCGTTGAGGCAGTGGCAGTGCTTCCGGAGCGGATCTGACGCTTCGGCGAACCTCCTCCGACGCTGGCAACGCTGTTGTCGGTCGCTACGGCTGGTCCGACCGATTGCGATCGACCTAAAATGTAAACCAATATGAGTCCAAAGCTCTTTTCTGGGTAACTCTGACGTAACTCACCCTTACTGGACATCTTCTTGGGGCTGCTCTTCTGGGGACTTCCCTTCTGGGGGCTGCCATGGCGCGAGAGGCCCGTTTTCTGCGGACTTCCTCGCTGGGGACTGTCCCCCTTGGAACGGGGAATGGCCGGCATTAGCTTTTCCCGGGTGGGTGACGGTAGAAGGGCGCCCTCCTCCACCACATCGGCTCCCGTAGTGCGCTCCAGATGGTGCCGGATGTTATCCTTGCGGCTGCGTGAGAATGCCAGCCCATCGGGAAGGGTTTTTCCTATTTCTACTGGTCGGGCACTTCCGGGGATCTTGCCGCGACCGGGAGCGTACGGCTTCGTTGGAGAGCTCTTTTTGTTGTTTTCCTTTTCCTTTTCCTCCTTGGTGATCGGTCTGGAAGAAGAATGAGTGTTATTCGTCAGACATAAAAATAGGAAAAAGGATGATTGAATTTGAACAGGAGGTTCGGCAGGATAGTCTTGTTTTCATCCTATTTAAAACAAAGGTTTTAAAATTCGTTAGAAATGCGCACATATGATAACAACAACATCAACAACAACGAAACAATGTTTGTCGTAGGTATTCGTTTATTTTAGAATAGAACGAATTGGAAACATTCGAAAACTAAAGAGGTTACGGCTTGAGTTATGGCCCTAGTTGATCCATAACACAAACACACAAATATTTGTATGTGGATGAAAATAGGCACAAAAAATCGCGCGACAGTTTATTACCGTTTTAACAAGATAGAAGATTTGTATTAACCCTCTAATACCCAAATTTTTGATTTTGATCCAAATATCATTTTTCGTCATCTAAAATCGATTTAAACATGTTTTGGAAGATGATTCTTTTTAATTCTCGATTTCGTGAATTTCAGTTTTTGATTTTTCTAATTTTTATTTTTGAACATCCCCACACTTTTATATTTTTCCCGGAAGCCAATTTAGGAAACGGATTTTTTGAGATAAAAACATTTTGAGATTTTATGATTATTGTTGAAATATTATTATTTTAAATTTTTTTCTCAGAAAATTTTATTTTTCGTGTAATTTTAAGGAAAAAAAATTTAGAGTGTATTCAATTTCCTTAAACTATTAAACAAGGATAGAATGATTTGGGAAAAAAATAAAATATGTTAATTGTAGCGATTCAGTACAAAATAAACAATGACTTCTAAAAGGTGACTAAAACATCAATTTTTCAATGATTTTTGAAAAATGTAAATACGCTTTAAAATACACCAAAAACCATTTTGAGATATACAGAACAGTCCTAAATATCAGCCAAAAATATAAAAAAAATGATTTTCCACGAAACAAAAATTATAAAAATGCTCAAACTATACCCCGTCTAAAGGCGGGATTGGGTATTAGAGGTTTAAAAGAATCAGCGGGTTTCACGTCTTATTCTGCCTGAGAAAAGACTATGGCTGTACACGGAAACTACTTTTCCATTTTGTAAGATAGGACACGTTTACTAGAATGCATGCCTCAGTATAAACAAATGGTCAGCACTTTTCATACATTAAAAACGTTAGTTTGAGTAAGTAGCATCCATCTATCGTTCGTATACGTTGCTTACCTTACACTGGACGCCAACGATAGGGCACTCAGCGAGCTTCGCCTGGACACCTGGTCCCAGAGTTCTTGCTGTTTGTTGAACAGGTCCGGGTTGATTTCTCCACCCCATCCTCGGTTCTGGAATGAGAAAACGGCACAGATGGTTTATTACAGTATGATGTAGAATGAAGAACAGTTGATACACTGCTTACAATAATGGTAAGACCACTTAGATTTTTCAGATGTAGAGAATGCATTTTTTAAATAAAATTCAAAATGCACATAAAATAATTGAGTGATATTTTATACACCTCTATTTACGAGATTTTCAGCGTTTGAATTAAGTTAAAACACGCTTCTACTTCTGCAGCTTAAAATAATACCATTGAACAGGTGACATAAACTACTAGGCATCTCCAAGTATTTATCAAAAATATTGGAAAACCAAAACAAACAAAATCATAAAAATAAACCTTTCTCGCAAACAAAAAATACCGCAAATTGTTTATGGCACGTTCTGGATTGAAGACACCAAATTGAGAAATGAAAATTGTGAAAAAAATCGCGTTTTGGTGGGATTCGAACCCACGACTCCATATTTGCTAGACCGCTGGTTTAACCAACTAAGCTACAGAACAGGTAATGATTCTGCGGAATAGAAAGCCAAACTTACTCCGAAGCCACACCGTGAATACTTCTTTTTCACAAACCCATCTCTCTTTCGGCTTAGACGCCAATCCACAATACTTGTGACTTACAAGTATTTCCTATATATTTCAGACGTATTAGCAAATTTGGTAAAATGCCAGTAAAGGGCAATATGTACTACTGGTTTCTGGAAACTGAAAATAAAACATGAATTTATCTACCAGGCTCGCAGGAGGATTACTTTTGGGCATGATAGCACATTACCAAATTTTCTTCGATATCAATAATCAACATATATGTATCTTATTTATAAAGCATTGAGAGTGTTAAAAGCAATTGAACAATAGTTGCTGGATACTACAGTGAATACCAAGATTCATACATACATACATACATACGTACATTCACTAAACCAGCGGTTTTCGGATCATACACCGCGGTGCACTTGGGGTATCTAACTTTCGCATATACATTAACTGATGTTTGTTAAACAAACATTAAACGAATAAATCAAACACGACAACATGGCAATTCTACGATAATACTTTTGAAACATAGGGTGACAATAGGTATTATCGGCAGGTTTGTTCTCTTCGTCATAGGGGGTTTTTGTCAGCCAAATTGCCTGAAACTTGGACATATTATTCAGCTTAGTTGGGAAGGATTTGAGACCAACTCTGAGTTCAATAGGTTTCAAAAAAAAAAACCCCAAAGACGAAGAGAACAAAACGGTCGAGAATAGGTAATTTCCCCTATTCCAAATGGATGCGAGAAAAAAATCTCTAGCAGCATTCATCTTACAAAAATCTCGTCAAAAATATCCACTGGGAATTCATCTAGAAACTCCGCTAGCCATCCCTCTAAGAATTTCACCAAGAATTACTTCGGGAATTCTACCAAGAATTGCTCCAAGGATTCCACCAGGTATTCGACATAAATTCTTCCAGTTTTTTATCCAAGAATTTCACCAGAAATCTCTGTAGGATTAGCAATAGGAATTTCTATAGAAATTCTCGATAATACTACCAAAAATTTAGAAATTCTGGATGAATTTTACCAAAAATTCGTCCAGGTTTTTCTTTTGTCTTCCCTCCAGGAATTCAGTCAGGAGTTTCTTCATGAATTCCACCAGAATATTCACCTTGAATTTCATCAGATATATAAGAGATGAACCAGCCATGGGTTGCAAATCTCTATAATAAGGTAATAATAATAATCAGAAATATTTTGGAGGATTCCACCTAAAAATTATTTCAAGAATTGCACTAGGAATTCATCTATGAATTTCACCAGAAATTCCTGCATTAAATCCACCACAACTTTTTTTTAAGATTTCCAACAGGAATTCTGAAAGGAATTTCTCCATATTTCTACTAAAAATTTCTCCAATAATTCGATGAGGTATAATAATTAAAAATTCTTCAAGAATTTTATCAGGAATGCATTGTGAATTCCACTTGGAATTCAACAAGGAATCCCTGAACTCCTACATATATTTTTCAACGATTTCCGCTATGAATTTCTCCAGAAATTCATCCAGAAATTTTACCAGGTACTTCTTCAGGAACACCTCCAGAAATTTTCCCCCAGAATATCCAAGCGGAGTTCCTCTGAGATTTTCACCAGAAATTTCTCAATGAAATACGCATCGAGAGCCACCGTAATATGAGGATTTCCTCAAACAATTTCACCAATAATATCTCTAATTCTCCAGGTATGTATCCCTTCAGGTATTCTAGTTTAAATTCTTCAGAATTTCTACCAGGACCCCACCAAAAATTCTTCCAGGTACTACGTTTTTTTTACCTAGAAATTTTACCCGAATACCCTAGTATTTCGCCAAGAATTCCTCCAGGAACTGCACCAGGGTTACTTTCTATTATTCCTACAGAAATTCAACCAAGGGCTCTTCCAAAACCTCTACCAGTTCCAGAAATACTGCAGAAATTTCTCGATAGTTTTCCTGGAGACATGCCTAGAGGAATTTCCAGAGGAATTCATGAAGGAACTCCTGAAAGAATATCTTGCAGTATTTCTTAAAGATTTCCTGGCAGAATACCATCAGGAAATCACGGCAGAATTTCTTGAGGGATTCTTAGTGGAAGTCCTAGGAGGATTCCAAGTAAAATTCATGAAGTAATCCTTGTTGAAATTTCAGGAGAAAAAAAAACAGATGGAGTGGTAGAATTCCAGAAGCAATTCGTAAAGGTATTTTTGGTGAAATTTCTGCAGGATTCCTGAAGAAATTTCTGACGCAATTCCTGGTAGAACTTCTGGAAGAAATCATGCGGTTACTCCTGAAGAAATTCTAGAAGAAACTTTTGCAAGCATTGGTGGAAGATTTCTTGGAGGAACTCCCGAAGGTTTATTTGTTGGAATTTCTGAAGAAATATCCCAGAAAATGTTTTGCAAAGATTTTCTGGCAGAATATTTGGTGGAATTCCTGGAGGGAATCGTAGAGGGATTCTTGGAGGAAGAATTCCCCTAGAAAAACTGATGGAATGTCTTAACGGTCTCTTGATGAAGCAATTTCTGGAAATTGCTCCATAAAATCTTGGTACAATTCCTGGATAAATTTCTGACCGAATTTTTATGGAGTTCCTTGATGATATCCTGGAAAGATTGCTGGAATGCTAGAGGGATTCCCAGGGGAATTCTTGTTGGAATTTCTATGGAATAAAATCTGGTGGAAATCGTAGTAGAATTCCAGATGGAATTCCGTGAAGACTTCCTGATGGAAATACTGGTGGAATTTCTGGAGGAATCTATGTTGATATTCCTGGAGAAATATTTTAGGTAATTTTTAGAGAAACTTCTGCTCAAAGTCATGCAGGCATTTCGGATTAAATTCCTTCAAGAATTTCAGGTGGAATCCCAGATGGTAATCCAGAAGGAATTCCTAGAAAAGTTTCTGTAGGAATTCCCAAAAGAATTCCTTTAAAACATTGTTGCTGTACAAAGGTTGAATAAGCTTAATTTTAAAAAGATTGGCTGAATTAGCAATTATTCAGCTATCATTGTTAATGGGGAACTGGAGGAATTCCTGGAAAAAAAATCCTGCAGGAATTCTTGGTGGAATTTCTAGACAAGTACGATTCCTGAGGGATTTCTTGTTGGAATTCCTGAAGAATAGCCTGATGGGTTTCCTTGTAGAATTTCTTGAAAAGTTTCTAGTAGTTATCGTGGAGGAATTTCCGATAGAGCTACCCAGCCAACATGAAATCGTATCTGATGTAGAAGAGGATGCTAAAATGGAGGCCATATGCGTACATGCTTCTATTTAACTACGTGTTGTGTGTATCGCCTCCACTGTAACTTACTTTTCAACGGCGTATGCGATCGTGTGTTAATTTATGAAAGTACCCCTGATTTTTTTTTAAAAGCAAAACCTCTGCTAGAATAACTGGATGAATTATGTGAGTAATTCCTGAAAGATTCTCAAGTAGATTCCGAGCTGGAGTTCTTTGAGGAATTCCCGAAAAAAGCACTAGAGAAATTCCTTATGTAAATGCTGGTGTAAATTCCTGGAGAAGCTACTGGTAAAATTTCTGGAGGAAACCCCTTGTGAAATTCCTGGAGGAAGTCTTGAAGTTATTCCTAAAGGAATTCTTAGTGAAACTTCTGTATATCAGCTAAAATTCCTGGCGAAATTTCAGAAGAATTCTTTTAAGGAATGTTTGGTTGAAGTCCTGGAGGTATTGTGATAGTGGTCCTAGTAGAATTCAATAGAGAATTTCTAGTGGAGGGTTTCCTGGAAGAATTCTTTCGAGGAGTTAATGCAATTATCACTAGAGGTATTCCTGCAGAAATCCTCGGATAAATTTCTAGGGGAATCATCCAAGAAAATATCGAAAAATGTTTTGCACAAATAAATGAATGAATATCTTAGGCATTGGTTTGGAGCAATCCTTGGGAAAAATCCTGAAGTATGCCCAGGAGAGGCCCTTGAAAAATGAATGAAAAAAATCTGAGGAAAAATAAACCTGGACAAACCCTTGGGAGAATCTCTAAAGTATTTTTCTCAGGAATTCCTGGAGGAGTTCCTCGATGAGTCTTGGGAGAAATTTTTGAATAAGTTCTTGAAAGATTGTTTGTAAGAACTCTCAGAGAAATCTTCGAGGAATTCTTGGAAATACCCTTGGAAGAATGAACTGTTCGAGAAATTCATAAAGTATTAATTAAATATATTTTTGGAGAATCTATCCGAGGAATTCCTCCTGGAACAATCTTTGGAGGAATCTATGGAGAAATTCCGAGAGGAATCGTTGAAGGAGCCGACTAGGGCTTCCTTCATGGATAGTCACCTGGATTGATTCGTATCTGTCCTCCAGAAAGGCCTTTGTCAAGATCCGCAATACCAGATCCGACGTTTTTGATATCCCTTCGGGTGTACCACAAGGAAGCCTCTTAGGGCCTCTAATTTTCATTCTATTTATAAATGACGTGTGTGACCATTTGTGTTCCTGCAAGCTGTTGTATGCTGATGACCTAAAAATTTATCGCATAGTCAAATCAGTGCTGGATTGCTGTGCTCTTCAGTCTGATATTGACAGATTGACATCGTGGTGTCGAATGAATGGAATGCAGACAAATCCATCAAAATGCAAAGTCATCACCTACACCCGAAAGCATGAACCGATACGGTTTGAGTACTCGATGGACTCTGCGATGCTGCAGAGAGTTTACTCCATTAAGGACCTTGGAATAACTCTAGATAGCAAACTGAAGTTTAATGAGCACATTTCCAAGACGATTGCGAAGGCCAATTCAATGCTTGGCTTCTTGCGCCGTAATACCGCTGATTTCGATGACATCTACGCCCTAAAAGCATTGTATTGTTCGCTGGTTCGCAGCGGCCTTGAATATGGAGTTCAAATCTGGGCCCCGTATCGCGGTGTTCACGAACTACGAATCGAAAATGTTCAGAAACGGTTCGTCCGATTTGCATTACGCCGACTGCCCTGGATTGATGCCCGAAACCTACCACCGTATGAACACAGGTGCGCTCTAATTGGACTGCAGACTCTAACGGAACGACAAACTTTCCTGCGGAGAATGTTTATTTTTGACATGCTGACCAACCGCATCGACTGTAGCTGCTTGCTCCAAAGAATCAGTTTCCGTGCACCCAGCCGACAACTCCGCGTTGCTAGCCTTTTATGGATTCCCGGACATAGAACTGATTATGGACGTAATAACCCTCTGGACAGGTCTTGTGAATTATTTAATGCTGTTTATGACGAATTTGATTTTAATATTAGTAGAATAGAGTTTAAAAATAGGATTAAGTATCGGTCTGTGTAGTTTTTCTAACTAAAGACGGCAAATAAATAAATAAATAAATGAAAAAAATGGAGGAATGCCTGAAAGAGTCCTTGCCGAGAGATAGTTAGGAGGAGTTCTTGACGAATTTCTGTTAGAAACCTTTAGATGATCCTCAAAGAATTTTTTTTTTGTTTGTATTAACGTGTATTTTAACTTAAATGCTAGGGTAATTCGCCAATTGTTGAACGGTTAGTACTGGCATTTTGGTTTTCGTTCGTTTTTCCGTGCATAATTCCACTTTAGTTGAAAAATATCCAGTGAACGTCTAGATCTACTCATCCCTTATACTGCCCATTGAATTTGTATTCCCTTAAATTCCATTTTCTAAGAGAAAATATAACATTTGTATGGGAAGTCTGTAACCCAAATGTTGAACGCTTCCTTAAGCTAGCTCATCCTAATGTTGGACGGTTCTCGCCAATTGTTGAACGGTTGAAGCTTGTTCGTAATTGATGACGTATAACCCGACATCAACCTATCATTCACCTGTTTTTATTTTGGCCACCAAACCCAACATAGACCCAACAGTTATCCGATGTGAGTCCAACAGTGGTCCAACATTTGATAAAATTTGACCCGACTTTGACCCGACATCCGATATTTTTTCACTCTGGCGGATTTTTTTCCGGGGTTTTCGTGTTTTTGTTAGGTAAAGTGAAAAAAAAATTCTAGCAGTCATGCTAACATCGTAGGTTATGCCAGTGTTCAACAATTGGATCATGGTTGCATAATGATAGTGTGATAAGAAAAATATTTTTTTCAAATTAAATTACAATGAAAATGTGATTTTAAACAATGTTAAACTGTTAAGGACATCCTTCCAGTTCTTTTAACTATGGTGTGCCTTTGATATTTGTGATTGATTTGCCCGCAAAGCTTTTTTCGTAACAGCAATTTCTTAACATTAATCTTAAGAATTGTGTAGTTTTCGTGTCATCAGCGGTACTAAATTTACAGTCAATTTTTTTGACATAAAATATGTATAATTTTGTATATTATTTAGAGCAATATCGTGACCCACATGTATATGCATCCACATCATACGTTTACGTTGGATGAAAATTACTTAAGTAAGATTTATAATAAAATATTCAGAAACTGTTCAACATTTGGGTAGTGTTCAACAATTAGCGAATCACCCTAATTCTACACTTATGCTCAAAGAAACTTGTGGAGTCATTTTTGGAGAATTTCATGCAGGAATCGTTTCATAAATTGCTGCAATTTTCCATAGAGGAATTCTAATAGACCAATAGAGTAAGGTCGGGCACAAATTTCCCAAATGGAGGAGAAAGTGCCTCTGGAGCCGACCTACTGATACCTGAAGGTCGGGCTAAAGTTCGAGTTGAGCATGAGTTTTTTGTTTTAGTTTTTGAGCTCAATCCAAATACTTGTGTGGTTAGAATCGCATTTGAAAGACTTTTATTTCACTTCAAAAACTATGAATATTGATCAATATTTCAAAAAATATGACAAAATGTTGGTTTTTGATCAAAAAATATAATACAAAATGGTCCTTCCAACGCATGGATTGGAATTTTAATGAAACTGAATTCGTAGCTAGGCGTAGCTAGGCGTAGCTAGGCGTAACGTCGGAATGGTCCCTGTGGCCGGAGATAAATAGCTGTTTTGCGGTACACTGTGTGTTTTCCATTATGATTCGTTTCGTTTTCTGAACATACTATTACTTTATTTGCACAATTTCAAGAGTCATGTGTTTTTTTTGCCTTAAAATATATTTTCCTTCTTGTATTTTTTTCTTTTTAAAATAATGCTCCAAGTAAAACAGAGCCTGCATCTCAACTTGAGAAATTCCAAAACGATTTGCTGGTCCTTGGAGAAATCTCTAAATAACTCACGGTAGGAAATTCAGAGAAATTCCTAGAGTGATACTACCCAGACAACCAGTAATCGTATAAGGTGTTGCATAAGATGATAATGCGGTGGCCGTGCCTCCATTTAGGCGCATGTAAAATGAACGCATATCGCCTCCACTTTATCATCTTATGCAACATCTTAACGACCACTGGTTGACTGGGTAGTCCTCCAGCAATTATAACTAGAATTCCCCAATCAATTACAGCTGAGATTTCTGCAAAGATTCTTCCAGATTTTTTTTTGTAGAATTTACCCAGTAGCTCCAGGTAGAAATCCATTTGCTAATTATTCAGGAATTGCTGCTACATGAATGCTACTGGCATTCAGTCACGAATTTCTAGAGGAATGCACCAGGCATACTTGTTGAGAATCCTCAGGCAATTTCTTTAGGAAGTCTTTCAGGAATATTTGGATGAGAAATTACTGAAGAAATCTCAGTTCAAGAAATTTTAGCAAGAATTCCAGAAGAAATCCTAGTAGAAAAATGTGAAGGTGGGTACCTTCAGCAGGAATTTTTACTGGCACTCCAAGCAAAATTCATAGATAGAAAAATCTAAAAATATTACGATAGAAATTTCTACAGCAAACCTTGGAGGATGGAGAAACCTTTGGAGAAATCTCAGCAAAAATTTCCTATCTGGCACTTGTGGAGGAATTCCATAGAGATTTTGCCAAAGAATACTCCATGGATTCTTCCAAGAGTTTGTCTTGACTTTTTACCGTGGATTTATCTAAGAGTTCCTTCCAGTTCCTGTGCACAATGGGATTTTTGCAACAAATCTATAGGAATTTTTCGAAAGATTTTTAAACAAATTCCTCATGTGAATTCCCTAAGCATGCCTGCTGGGTTTTCTCTAAAAATTCTTTATGTGGTTCCACTAAAGATTTTTTCAATGAATCCCCTAGGAATCCAAAAATTCCTCTGAAATTACTTCTAGCAAATCTTGCTAGGATTCCTTCCTAATGTACAGCTCTTTTGTCGACTAGGGCACTGCGTGAGCAATTCCAATTGGTAGCTGCACTTTACACTTCATACAGCGCCTAAATTGATTCTATTCTAATTCTACACAGAGAAAAATTTCTACTCAGTGGCTGAGTTGGTCTAACTCAGAAATCGAAAAATTCTTTGTATTCTTACTCAGTCTCAGTTAAAACTTTGGCAATGGGTTGTCCCACTTTTAACGGAAACTTTCGATTTCTGAGTTAGACCAACTCAGCCACTGAGTAGATTTTTTTCTCTGTGTACTATATTAAACTGGTTGCCGTTGCGCTGCTGTCACTTTTCTACCCTGTCCATGGTATGATGTGCACGAGGATGTCGATATGTGGCGCTTGTTCCTTTTCCAGTCCGATTGGGGGTCAATTATGAGTTGCCGTTAGTCGGTATCCAAGTTTCCATGTCCGTTAGAGCATATGCTCAGAAGATGGTCAAGTGTCAGCCGGTCTCGGGGGGAAGAGCAACTGACGAAAAATTGGAAGTGCCGGGGCTGGGATCGAACCCATGACCATCCACTTATAAAGTAAACGTACAGCCACTACGTCACGGGCCCTGGCCAACGAGTGACTTTTTTTCAGGGATTCTTTCAGAATTCCTCTATGGATCTTCCTAGGAATTTCTCTTCGTGTTTCAACAAGAAATTATCTGCGACTCCTTTGAAAATTTCTGAAGATTCTGGTATTCTTCAATCAATTCCTGCTTCCTCTAGGAACTCCTGGAAAACTCGTAAGAGCAATAACTGCAGAAATATCACATGGAAATGCTTTCAGAAAGAAATCCTATCAAGGAAATATTAAAATAAGAATACTTGGAATTACAATTTTTGTATGGGTCAGATCATTTTACATCAAAAGACCATATAAAAAACAAATCGAAGCTACTCCGCCATGCAAAAATCAACTTACCCTGTACTCGCCGGCCTTCTTCCGCAGCTCCAGCACTTCCTTGTACCAGGCGCTATCCATGGCGGCACTGTTCCTCAGGGCCGCTCCACCGTCCTGCTCCGGCTCGAATCCATATCGTTCCTTTTCCGACTTGAAAGCCTTCAGTTTGTGCTCGACCAGCGGCCCGTCACGTCTAGGTAGATGATGTGCGGGGAAAAAAAATACAGCGCATTAAAATTATGAGCCAGACCCTTAGCCGGACTACACCGTGCCATAAACGTCGTTACAGCAGAAATGGAACCATATTTTGGCGAATTAGGAAGCAATATTGCAGAGAGGTTTTTCCAACGGTAGCATGAGTAGTGCGCCTATAGCAATTGTATGAACATTTTTGCATAGTTCTTATGTTTTGAATTTTGTTTTCAAATTTGCAAGGACTATAATTAGTGTATGGGAGCGATTTGTCAAGCAGTTACCCAGCTGTCAAAAGGTGATTTAAAAAAATCTCTATGAAATTAAATTCTGGTATCAGAATGAAGTTTTGAAAATCTAAAGAAAATAATAGTGGCTTAGGAAAAAGGGCTCTTTTATGTAAAATAAAAAAAAAACAAGCCTATTATCAAAAAAAAAAAAAAAATAAATAAATAAAAATAAAAAAATGGCAAATTCCTACCAAGTAATTTTTGGTCAATCTTTTATTTTTTCGACCTTGAGTTCTTTGACTTTTTGTTCTTTTGGCATTTTGTCCGTAAATCTATTTTGCTATTATATTCAATATCAGCGTTTACCTTTTTTTTATTTTTTTTTGTTTTTTTTTTTTTGTTAAAATTGTATTATTAAACGAATAACCACTCAATCCATCAATACAGCCGGAAAAACCTTCTGCCTTGTCCAGCTCGGAATTCATACCGGCTTCTGCCGGTTACACAGGGACGTAAAAGCTACCGGGCGATACACTGAACGATAATTACTTTTCATGCTGCGGCTTTTCTCCGTCGACGTCGTTCACCAGGGGTTCCAGTTCGTAAGCGTTCGCTGCATGTTCAGTTTGTGGAAAGTTCAGGCAGGAAGAAACAGAAGAAAAAAAAATGAAAAGTGAAATTCTCACTTGGAAAGCATCACCATGAGGAGGAACCTAGCCAAAAAGAGTAGCAAAAGTCATTAAATCATACAATTTCTATTATATGACACTGAGAAAAAGAGGAAGAGAGATATGTACGAATACTGAAAGAGAGCAACATGTAACGTAATATGGGCAGCTTTTCAAACCACCTTTGAAGATTTACTAGCCATGGCACTAATCTCGATGGCATGTTCTAGGGAGCTTTTTTTTTTTCTCTTCATTCGTGGTTCGTTACATTTTGAAAGCGGGTTAAAAGTGGTACCTCGCAAGAGCAGAGAGGGGGCAGAGATTGGTCGCTTGCATGTTTCTAGCAGATTTTAAATACTGGGTTATCATTTGGATTCGTGGTTGTTATGTATGGTCTCTTGTCGTTTTTTTTTTTTTTGTACAAGATATGCAGTTGCTCTATATTACGGCCGAAGGACACTACTTTTATTATTGGGGTTGATTTTAATTATGTCAATCAGTACTACATACGATCTGTACTCACTTGATTTGGTAGTAATTTTGGTAGTATGGCAGGTATGACAATGTTAAGATATCTTCTTCTTCGTGGCATAACGTTCCAACGGGGTTGGAAAGGACATTCTTGCAGAAATTACTTTTATAGGTTCGGCAAGAATTCTTTTTAAAATTTCAAGAGAACTCTCCGGAATTATCTCCAGGTGCACCGCCAGAAATTCCTTTGTGGATTCCAAGAATTCATCGAAAAATTCCTCTTAGTATCCCTTCGGAACGCATCCTTGTCCATGGATTTCTTCGAAAATTTCTCCAGGGATTTCTTCAGAGATTCTTTCAGAAATTCCCCCTGGGGATTCTTCTGAAGTTTCTCAAGGAATTTCTCAAAACTAGTCCAGAAGTCTTCTTGGAATTGCTTAAAAGATTGTATAGGAAATTTCTTCAAAGTTTTCAGCATTAGTTCATGCTTGTATTGCTTCATGTATTCCTTCAAACGTTTCTTCAAGAGATGCTATTTCAGAATTTTTTTTTCACAAATATTCGAAATTTTCAGAAATTTCTCTAAGGTTTTCCTTTATAAATCCAGCATATTTTTAGAAACTTTTCGGAAATTATAGCTTGAATCCAGATATTTTCGAGCGTTTATTTGTAAACTCCTATAGAAATTCCCAAGAGACTCTTCTGGAAGCTCCTCTAGGGGTTTCTCCAATTTTTTCTTCAAGTATTAAAATATTCATTACTTTGGATTGATTCAGACCTTCCTTCAGGGATTTTTTTTAATTTTATCAATGTTCTCTCAGTATTCATTAGTATTTTTCAAGTTTTGTTTTTTATTTTCAAGCAATTTTCTGTAAAAACAGGGAATTTTCAGTTTTCCAGGTATTTTTTCAAAGATTTCTTCATTTTATTTTTTATTTTTCTTTGGTGGTTCTTGAAAGAGTTCCCCCAGGAAATCCCTTCAGAAATTGTATAAGATTTTTTTCGGAGAATTCCTCCAGAGGTAATACCAGAAATTCTTTTAAGAAAATTCTCCAGGGATCCCTCAGGAATTTATTGAGGTTCCTTCAAAACTTCCTTTACGGATTTTCCGGGAACCCTTCCAGACATCGCTTGCAGAGTTCCTCTAGAAGTCTCTCAAGATTTTTTTTTCAGAGAAGTTAGCAGGTATCTCAAGGTGTTTCTTCAGGTATTTTCCAAGGCATTCAAGTAGGAATTGATCAACAGATAACTTCGAGGTATCTTCAACAGTTTTGAGAAGTTTTCTTTAAACAATCTTCAGGATTTTTATAGAATTTCTTTTCTTTCTTCCTTATAGAGTTGTTCAGTAATTTTTGTGATGTTTCTGGAAGAACTTCTGAAAAATCCCAGCAGGAATGTCTGAACAAATTCTGCAGGGATCTTCAAAGACATCCCAGTAGAATTATTAGTGGAAATGAAAGAGCAAATTCTGTAGGAATTCCTGATTCCTTCTCAATGATTTTTTTTTGAGAAAATCCATGGGAAAAATTTTCTAATCAATACCTGCCTAAAGAATTTGTATTTTTTAAAACATTTTTGGAAAAAATCAATGCAAGAATTCTAGGAGCAACCCTTTGTTAAATTTCCTAAAAAAATCTAGAGTTTTAGGAAACACGTTTGACTGAATCTCTGGAAGGATTTTCTTGAAGGAATCTTTGAGGAATTTCTTTTGAACCAGCTAGAGAAAAACCTGAAGAAACTTCATATTGAGAGATTTACGTGAAAATTTCTGGAGAAAACCTGAAAAAAATCTTGGAAGATTTCCTTGAAGTACTGCTGCAGAAATCTATGGACGAATTTCTGAAAAATATATCCTAGAGCAATGCCTGGAGAAACGCATTAACAACTGTCTGCAAAGATCACTAAAAAACTCACAACAACATAAAATTGATTATAACTTGTTGATGGCGATGTATTTCGTAGAAAACATTTGTAAGGTTTGATAAATTGAACAATTGCATTGCTTTGCAAACCATGTAACTATCTTAGATGTTGAGACATTTATTCATTTATTAAATACATTCAAACTTGTGACATAACTTCCAACGGAGATCTTAACAGATTTTTTTAAGAAATCATTTGAGTTTTCCTTTAGGAATTCGTCTGAGTTTTCTCCTAGTAATCTTATAAAGATATCAAAAAATCATAGAAATTTCAGCGAAGAATTTCTACGAAGTACTGTCGGAAATTTCTATCAGAACTTCTTCAAAAATTGTTTCAAGAATTACTCCAAGAGTGTTCCACAGATTCACTCGAGGCATAGTTCAAGAATTTCTACTGAAATTATCCACGTTTTTTTTGACAATTGCCCCAGAAACTCCGAGGATTCTTCCAGAATAACATTTTAATTTTTTTTCCTGAAATTGCTATGATCACATCTTTATCAATTTTTCTAAGTTCTGGTCAAGGAATGGCTCAGAAAAAGTCTCCAGGAATTTATCCAAAGAGTTACTCCTAGGATTTATTCAGTAATTTCGTAATTTCTCATATCTAATAAAATTCTTATAGAAACCTCACTCATCACAAATGAGGGGGTCAGAAGCAGAGGGGTGTAAGTGACCAAAACCTGATTTTGAGATAATGGACGTAAACTTTGTCATCTTATAAAAAAATCAACAACAATCTAAAAAGTTCGGAATCGCCTCGAATATGCTACTATCGAGTGACTCCACCATTGGAGATGCACAGAAACATTATATACGTTGTTTTTCTTCGAATATGAAAATTGTTTTTTTTATTAATGGCACTTACACCCCTTTACCACTAAACTACTGACTTACACCCCTTTGCCGCCAAACAAATCCTCAGTAAGGTTGCACCTCTATATGTAGACTCAAATGTTACTATGCAAAAAGTGTCCCAAAATTGAAAATATAATATTGTTGTAAGTTAACGATACTAACAAGCAAGATGACTTCAAAGCAATATTATTTGTTCCTTACTGAAAATACAGGTAAAAAAAATGGTTAAATCAAAAAAGCTTATGAAGTCTACTTTGATATTGAAGGTCTAACTCGATGTAACCCTGATATGACAAAAAGGCCACCTAGTTCGACCAAATTTATTTTTTGTTTGTTTGTAATGTAAACTAAAAAATACATTTCAAACTGAATTAATAAAAATATGTAAAACTAAGGAAAATGTGTACTACTAACACATGTTTTATTTTTTATGGACAAGACTGCCTGAGTATCAAGCTGTCCGCCACAATGGCCGTCTTTCATTCTTCTCGATTTTCTTGAGCAGTAATCAGGGAATCTATCGAACAAGTTGATTAGAAATTGTTTCTTGCTGCTTGATTACTTAGTGAACACTGAGTAGCATTTTCAGACTTAAGCCAACCCTGGTATCTATAAACTTGTGCTTGAGAAAATACTTTTTTTTTAAAGTGACCACTGGTGATCCTCACCTTAAGCCAAGAAATGTGTCAATTTTTAAAACTGTTTTTACTTATTCGTTTATTTGGAAGGCTCGTTATTTCATTTGAAAATAATCATGTCAGATATAACGAATGACACAAAAGTTTACCAGACAGTGTACAGGACGAGTCCTGCAGATGGTCCAATAGCCGGAACAAAATGTGGGCGATAATAAATAATTAATCAACGTAATTTGTTAGACTGCCAACCAATTTTTTCCAAGAAATCTTCTTTGAAAACTTCAACGCATTTGGCGATTTTACGTGCACCTATTCATCATACCAAAAATTAAACTGAACGTTAAGACTTGAACCAGATCTGACGTAATCAAGCACTTTCATTGAGGTATACTGCGTACATGAATCCATAGTGCACATCCTGTGTAATATTTTTGTATGTATGCATTCGTATGTTTTCAGAATAACAGGAGCCATTTCTCCTGTTTTTATTACTTTGATGTTTGATTACCATTGACAAAAAAAATATATGTAGAAAAACTAAATAACACAATACTTGTGTGAATTACATCAATCTAAATACTTACGAAAATTATGAAGTATTGTAATTTTCCATTACTCATCCGTGAAGAAATCTTGTTTTCTTCGAAGAACTTGTGTGCTGGAAATTGAACTACAAGCCAAATTATTTAAACCATCACTGCCAACAAGTACTTGGAAGTATAAATAACTAATTGAAACTAAGTAAAGTTATTAATTTGCGAACTGGGCTCAAAGTCTCTTAAATAAAGACAAATCAGTCAATCAATCAACTATGCAAACTACCTTCGGCACGTGCCGTGGTCCTTAACATAAGACATGATTCAAAGCATATACAAAGAGATCATATATGGACATCGACTCGTGGTAAAGTATAATATGTTGATTTTTTAGAAATAATATTAATACAATATTGCACTTACAAAATGACGGGTCTTCGGCAACAAACAAAGTTGATCTCGTAGAGTCACGTAGGATATATAACTCAATTTTGATTTTTTGGTCACTTACACCCCTCTGCCTCTAACCCCCTCAAATATTTCCGCGAAGTAGCCTGAAAATTTCCAGAACATTTCCTCTAGTAATTCCTCGGAAATAATACTGATATAAAGCCCAGTATTAGAAGACTTGTGCAAGGATTTCTCAGAGTATTATTCATATAATTCCTATAAGTTTCCTATAAGTTTTTGCATAGTTTTCTCCAAAGAATTTTCTCAATTTTTATTATTTTTTTGAGAAGTACTCAGAAATGTTTTTTGATGATTCTACGAAAAATATAGCGATCGCTCCAAAACTCTTTCATGGAATTTCTCTTTGGAAATTCCCAAAAATTCTTGCGAGAAATCCTCTAGAAGTTGCTCCGAAGATTTCTCCCGAAATTGTTACAAAGAGTCTTCCTAAAATTCCTCTCAAAATTCCACCTGCAGTTTTTGAGAATATTCTTCTAAAATTTCAGCGAAAAATCTCTCAGAAATTCCCAAAAAAATTCTTCTCAGAATTTTTCAAAAATTCTTTCAAAGAGTTCCTCAGAAGCCTCGCCACGGATTCTATGAAAAGTTTCAGCGTGTAGGCTTCCGGAAATGCTCCTAAGATTATCTTCATGGATCTTTTCTGAAATTCCGCTGAAGAATCATCTATAAGCCGCACCGATGTTTTCTCCAGAAATTATTCCAAAGAGTCTTTCTAGAAGTAATCCGAGGTTTTAACCTGGAATTTGACAGTGCCCCCTGTAGAATTAAATTCAAGGATTCTTTTTCAAGTTTCTCTGAAACCTCTTTCTAAAAATATCGGGAATCTGACGAAGATTTTTTACACATTTTTTTACAAAATTCCATCAAAGGTGTTCTTTCAAGGACTTCTCCAAAACTTCTTTTAGGAATTCTTCAAAGGATTGGTCTTTAAATGCTTTGGAAAAATGCTTTGAAATGTCTGTGAGAATTCTTTCAACAATTTCTCTGAAAATCCTCAAAAGCTTTAGTCTTCTAATCTACTAGAAATTCGATATTTGTCTGATGATTCCTCTAAAAGTTGCCACACCATCAACATCTTGGCTGATCCGCAAATGGTTCGACATACTGTCTACGTGAACATCGAAGCTTTATTGTTTTAGGAGACTTCTGCATCAAGTACTCTGCAATATCTGGGATACCATGACCAGTCGACTGGAAGGGACTAACAGCGACTTTCCAGTGTAAATCTGGATGAGATCACGGATGCAAAGGAGCTCGTCACGGCTTTGCGTCAACACTGTGCGCAGTACAGGTGGCCACAACGGCTGTCACGCTGCAGAAAGACTCAGAAGGGATACAGGCGGTCTTAGATTGGCTATCCGTTGCGGTTGCTGAGACCGCTCAAGGTGGGCTCGTAGAGCATTTTCTAGCCGCCGTAGATTTGTTACAGGTGTTTCGAGTCGGAGCACTAGTTTCCGAACTACAAAGGCCCTGACACAAGCAAGTTTTGCAGACGAAGGCCTTCAGTTACAAGATTGCTTGAAACCTCCCAAATGACTAACATTTCTCTAGAAGTTTCTTCTGGAATTCTTCTAGGAGTTTCTTCTGAGATTCCTCCTTTAGCAACGTTTTAAGAAGCTTAGACTGAAAAAGTACAATTTTGAAATTTTGAAGGAATCCCGTACTCCTCGAAGAGACCTGCAACTTCTGATGATAATACTGAAAGTTCAATTCCAAGAAGAATCTTTGCAGAATCCCAGAAGTAATTCATGAAAAAAATCTCAAGGGAACCCCTCAAGAAACTCCTAGAGAAATCCCCGAATGATATCTGGAGAATTCCTAGAAAAATCACTTGAAGAGCACCGGGAGGAAACTTTGAAGGAACTCTTCGTGGAATTCCTAAAGGAACTCCTAAAATAATCTGATGAAACTCCTGCAGAAATCCCTCAAGGATCCACTGAAGAAATCTCTTATTATAATCCCAGAGGAATCCTTGAAGGAACTCCTTCAGAACAATCATAAAGAGCTTTTTGAGTAATCCCTGAAAGAAAACCCTTAAGGAATTTTTGGGAAAATCTTCATCTTAATGTCACAATATCCGGCGTAACCCCAAACCATCCCGAACTACAGGGCACCGTTTAAGACAGTGTTTAGGGTTCTAAGGAGAATTAAGGGATTTCTCAGGGGCTTTAGGGTGGTTTAAGACGGCTTTTGGGAATTTCAATAAGGTGCCAGAGGGAAGTCAAGGGCGTTTGAGGAAACTCCAGGGGTCCTAAAAGCGTTTCAGGGAACTTCAGGGAATCTTAGGAGTGCTGCAGAAGCTCTGAGGAGGTTCTTGGTGTGCTTCAGGAGTTCTCAGGGGAGTTTCAGTAGGCCTTGCCCAACGACTCCACCAGACAGAAGTGTTTTGCCATTTTGATACCACAAAAAGAAGTTCAACACCGCTGCATTCTTTGCTAATGGAGAGAGAATATTTCTGCCTTGCGACATCTTTCCGAAAAAAGCAATACATTTCTGTCTAGAAGAGACATCGGATTAGTGGGTTTCCAGAAGGGCTTCAGAAGGCCGCGAGAGTGCGGGAGATTGGCATCTAAGAGCCGAAAGAGAGATAAAGTTGTGAAAGACGGACCCGGTTTAGGGTGGTGCTTCGAATCCAGTTTGACTTTCTATTCTGCAGAGTTGTAACCTGTTCTGTAGCTTAGTTGGTTAAAGCGCCGGACTAGCGATAACGGAGTCGTGGGATCGAATCCCACCAAAACAAGTGGTAATTTTTTCACAAATTTATCTCTCAATTTGCCAATTAAACGTACTTTGCCTAAAAATACTTCAAGTTTTTACGTCTACTTCAGAAAGTCTCTTGGAGTTCCACTGGAAATCTCAGGAGCGATCAGGGGTTCTTAGGACGTTTTGGTGGGCCCCAGGAAAATTTAATGGTATTTCAGCGGATTTCAGAGAGTCTCAGGGGCGTTTGAGGAACATTTCAGGAGGACTCGAGCTACCAGGGGATCTCATAGGCGTTTCAGCAGTTCCAGACTACCAGTAATCGTACAAAATGTTGCACAAAATGATAAAGTGGAGGCCATATGCGTGCATGCCTCCAAATAGGCATATGCAAAATGAACGTATACCAACTCAACTTTAACATCTTATTCAACATCTAATACGATCAGTGGTTGACTGGGGTACATTAGATAATCTCAGGGGGTTACACGGGGTTTCAATTGGTGTCAGTGGTATTTCAGGAGCTCTTGAAGGTTTCAGGGGATTCCAAAGGGTTCCAAGGTGTTCTAGGGATTTCAAGGGGTGCCACGGGAGTTTCGGAAGATCTCAGGAGTATTCAGGAGCATTTCAGGGGTTTCCAAACGATTTCAGGGGCGTTTCATGCACGCCTTAACGGGACTCAGGGGTTTAAGGGAAGTTTAGGGGATTTTATGAGGTTATAGGAACGGCCCTAGAGCACCCAAAATCTTTCTGAAACGCACCTCAAACCTCTTGAAACGCCTCTGAAAAAAGTTTAATTCTCTCTAAAATGAATCTCTATTCCTCTGTAGAACCACTAAAATCTTATCTTAAAATCCTCTGAAGAGCACCTAAAACTCCTTGAAAACACCTCGAGCCCACTTAAATTCTCCTAGAACTCCCCGAAACACCGATGAAATCCCCTTGAACCTCATTTCAAACCCCCAGGAGCAAAACATTTTCTCGAAAATTAATGTCCTTCATTTGAAGTACTGACTTAATTCATGCACAAAACACCCTCTTTTTATGCCTTTTTAATTTATGCACAAGCGATTGCGAATTTGCGTCGCGCCTGCTTACGGATCAGCAGACGGAGCGAGGAGCAAAATGAACAACGGGTAGGGTTCGCCTCTGCCAAAATCGCGCCGAGGATCGAGATAAGGGCAAGCATAAAGGTCTGCTTTGAGGGTCTCTACCAGAGTGCCAATGCAAATCCGTGGGATGATGCCTACAGGTTCGTGATGGCCAAGACGAGAGGTGTCATGGCTCCTACAGAGCAATCTCTAGAGATGTTGAAAGGGATCATCGAGGTACTTTTTCCGCGTCATGATCCTAGTCCTTGGCCTCCTTTCGTAGGACAGCCGGGGACTGGGGCTGGCAATGAGGGGAGGATCACCGATGTGGAACTTGCGGGGATAGCAAAGTCCCTATGCGTAGGTAAGGCCCCAGGTCCGGACGGAGTTCCGAACCTAGCCTTAAAAGTAGCTATTACAGAGGCTCCCGAGATGTTCAGTTCTGTTATGCAGAAATGCCTGGATGAGGGAGTTTTCCCAGAAGTTTGGAAGCGGCAGAGCTTGATTATTTTGCTAAAGGCGGGGGACCACCCGGAGACCCGTCGGCATATAGACCAATAAGCGTGATAGACATGGCGAAGAAGGTTCTCGAGAAGATCATCCTCACCTGAATGTTGAGGCACATCGTGTGTGAATAGTCTCTCGAGCAACTAGTTCGGCTTCCGGGAAGGGAAGGTTGACCGTAGACGCTATCTTGACGGTTACACAGACCGCCGAGATAGAGCTCCAGCGTAAGAGAAGGAGGATTCACTACTGTACAGTAGTGAGTGTGGATGTAAGGAACGCGTTCAATAGTGCCAGTTGGGCGTCTATTGCCGATACGCTCCTGCATCTGGGGATACCCCGGGTGCCTATACAAGACTCTCGGAAGTTGGTTCCAGAATCAAGTACTAGTTTCCGACACAAGATGGGTCGGAAGTGCTTACACATAACCTCAGGCATCTCCGCAAGGTTCCATCCTGGGTCCGGTGTTATGAGATGTACGACATAAGTTTAGGTTCCCGCTGGGTGGAGACAATGGCTATGCTGACGGTCTAAAGCTCTACATGGTGAATCGATCGAAGAAGTGGAATTGACTGCATCCCACTCGATCGTAGTTGCAATGAAGTTGATGAGTTTCGGGAAACTGGAATTGGCTCTCTGGTAGTTGTTAACAACCAATAGTCGGAGCAGCAAGCAATGATCAGTGTAGACGATTGCACTATCACTTCGCCAATGTCCGGCCGTTGACCACGCGGAAGGCTCTATTGGTATTGCGTAAAGGAATTCCCGGAAAAGTCCGGAGTAGACCAAGAAATGTGTGCATGCCAGGCAAGTTCTTCTGTGGAGTAAGCAGAAATGACTTCTGTTAGGGAGAAGTCCTATAGCTCCACTACATGCGCGGCGCCGGAGTCGGGGAGATCTGGATAGCATGCGCTCCCAACGAATGACTCGATTGTTATTTTAAGTATCAAATGTATCAAAGGTAAAATATTCTTGTGTTCAGCTACTGACTCCTGCAGTCTTTTTTCTTAACTGTCCGTGAATATAGGGAAACTAACTCGAAGTCGATTGAGCAGCTCTAAGAAAACTTTTAACGATAAATCAACATTGTCATACCTTTCCATACGTCAAACGAATGTAATCCGTATTACCACTGCGCTGTACTGAGCTACCAAATACACTATTGATGATAAAATTGGCATTGCATATATGGGGAGCTATTGAAAGATATACTAACATTTATATATTTTATTATGAAAGTTCGATGGATTACTAAATATACAATATTGGAAAATGTCCATGTTCTGGAATAGAAATACAACTGTAAAAATCGCTAATCTAAGCGAGCATCATTAGTGTTTAAAACAGCACTAATCTAGCAGTAATTAATAGTAAAATATTATCTCAAATTGAGCATTTAAAAGCAGCAACTATCGCGCTGACAACGAGAGAGGCAGAGGTACTTCGAACAAAATGGACGGCGATGATTGTATACAACAGTATATATAGCAAGTGATCTCTAAATCTGTCAATGAGCATGAAAAGTTGTGAAGCTAGCTCGCTCTCTGTCTCGCGCACCTTCTCGCTCGTTTGCGGTTCGTTTTTTATGCACGGTGGGAACCGCCTGATGGTGGTGGTTGTGGTGGTGGAAGTGGTGTTGATGGTGATGGTGACTGCCACCACCGGCGGCAGCAGCGGCGGCAGCGGCCTGCGCAGCTTTCAGTGCACCCATCGAGAGGGACTTGCGCGGTGGCTCGATCACCGTGTCCTCCGGCCCAGCGGCGGCCCCCTTGATCGCCCTGCGCACGTGCGGCCACACGAACTGCAGGCGATACTCTGTGCTCAATTTGCTAATAGTTTTTCTGAATAGGCCACTAGACTCACCCGGCTGTCGGCGATCGATCGGAGTTGGTGGTTGGTCCGTTGATTCATTGGGGGTCAGGAATGATCGCATTCAAGATGGCGGAATAGAGAAGAAAGAAAAGAAAGATGGAGTTGTAACATTAGAATCATCATTTATTAATCTGGAACTGGAAAGGGGAACTGACACGGCTTTGGCACTTTCTTCACTCAAGTGTCCGGTCATTTGGCCAAATGCCGCTTGGCCGAATTCCAATCTAAAGAATTTGGAGCTGTGAATATACTCTGGAGAACATTCTAGCTGCCAATAAATATGATCAACAGAAAGATTTCCTTCTTTTATTCATAGGCTTTTTTTTTTAGTTTTACCATTTAAGGCAGTAGTTGGCGTAGTATTTGCGCATTTTTTTGTCAAGGATTTTTTCCTTCTTTGAATCATAGGATGTTCTTTCGAATTATACTCATATAGAAAACAATGGCATGATCACATAAGTTTAGAATTCCTTTTTTCGGCTAAACGTCATTCGGCCAAATAACCCAGAACTCTTAACTTATTATTGTCACGGGGTGAATGTAGTTGCCGATGTCTAATCTTGGGCATAACAATGTATTGGCTAATAGAGCCGAACCAGCCAAGGGCTGAAAGTCTCTCAAATAAAGATAAATCAATCAATCAAATCAATGTATTGACTAATGGTTTATCTTTATTCAAAAAAATCTCTATCACTTCATTTACCTCATGATGATAACAGAATAAGAAAGTTCCGAAGTCGTCATTTCCCCTACATTCTGCAAAATGGTATGTATTGTAAAATTTCGATTTGATTTTATTATTATTTCATATTGATTTTAATTTTCATTGAATAATTTTGAACGCATATGAGTGATACTGCTGTAAGCTGATTTGCATATTTATGACATAGATTGGTATCAAGCTTAACAAGAGAATTACGGAAAACGAAGTTTGATGGTGTCCATAACTAATTTAAACTCAAGCTTGACAATTTCAGATCCCCTCCAATTCGTTTCATAGACTTTCGTCTATTCAAAATTTTCGGAGTTTGTATGGGCTGCAGACTTGGTCAAGACACACCGCCCCCCCCCCTCCCTCTCAGAGTCTACGTTGTTTATGAACTTTGAACTGAACTTTAGTATGGCTATTCCGCACCGGTCCAGCCAACACGGATAAGTTTGTGTTCGAATCCTTTTTTCGCGGTTTGTTATCAGCTTGATATTGCGATTTCGAGCGCCGGTGGTAACGCGCATGGGAGATAAACACAATACAGCTACAATGACAAAATACCGTAGCGGTCGAGTGTATTTCTGGTTGAAGTTGATACCGAATCATTAAAATCACCAATAATTATCTGCATTCTCCAGTACGGAATCTAAATCAAAATAATTTGTGTGCTGGTCAGCGGGCTACCTTTTTCGCTACGTGATGGATATGAGGTCCTACTCAGAGGCTCAGACAACTATCTTGTAGTCGTAATATTTCCGGCGCGATCGCCCAATGTCACGAGTTTGAGAAACTACAAAATCATGCCTTTCAATATGCAACGCTTGTCAGCTGAAGAGTTTGCTGCACAGTACCAGCAGAATCAACAGTTAGAAATCAATGGGTCTAGCGATAACTGTAGACACTATAGATTCCATAGACTCGCGGAGGCATGGTTCAGCAATACGATTTTAGTGTGTTTTACCTTGAATTTAGAGTGTACCGAGCGAATATGACGTCACACAATCTATTGTTGCTGTTGAAATCGTGACGTCATGCTCGTTTGGCTACACGAACTGACAGTTCGTTTGGCTTAAGTTGTCTTCGCTTCCGCGAGTCTATGGTATCTATAGTGTCTATAGCGATAACAGGAGTCGAAAGCTAGAATCCCTTCATCCTCGATTTGTGACCATCACCACATGGATATGATTGTCATGACTCCTTCTTATGGGATTCCAACAAGTAACCCCTTACCGAAATTTGCTGAAAGATATAGGACGTGTTAAGTAATGTTCCTTCGAATTCCACTAAGAATTTGCATCCTTCGACAGATACGTATTTCGACCTGAACTGTAAGGTCGTCTTCAGTGTCGTGTACTTGAGTCGAGTCAAGTACAAGACACTGAAGACGACCTTAGGGCTTGTTCACAAATGTCATAACGCTGGAGGGGGTGGGTGGGTGTACTTCATGGTGTTACATCTCGAACAAAAAAAAATTCTTCCCATATAAACATTGTTACGAAGGGGTGGGTGGGTGTCAAAAAATGCCAATTTTGGCGTTATGACATTTGTGAATGAACCCTTACAGTTGAGGTCGAAATACGTATCTGTCAAAGGATGCAAATTCTTAGTGGAATTCAAAGGAACGGTACTTAACACGATTTTCTTTTTACTTACAGATATTCCCCTAACCAGCCCAGGTTAATCATCAACATTACTCAGGCATTGTGGCAAACATTAAAATTGACAAAAATTCCCCCTGTCCGCCAATGTTTGCGGCGCATACAATTTCCGCTAGAAAAAATGGCTCTGAACAAACTTAGAGAGCTTGAGAAGCAGGAATTATTGATCATTGAACGAATCCGTGAAAGCAAGATATCATTGCTTCAGAGTGGGTTTCACCAATGTTGATGAAGCGGAAAAGTTTCAATGAGGTTAGAATTATTGTGGACCATAGGGAAGCAAACATGGGTCTCCAGTTAGTCTAGTGGTTAAGGCTATAGATCGCCAATCCGGAGACGGCGGGTTCGATTCCCGTTCCGCTCGGGAAAATTTTCTCGACTCCCTGGGCATAGTGTGTCACTGTGGTTACCTGACAGTATACTAATTCATGCAATGGCTGGCAATGTAAACCCTTCAATTGATAACTGTGGAAGTGCTCAAAGAACACTAAGTTGGAGAGAGGCGGACCAAGTTCCAGTGGAAACGTAGAACCATAAAGACGAAAAAGAAGAAGAAGAAGGAGGGAAGCAAACAAAGCTATATTAAGAGAAGTTCATCCGATACCAACATTGGAGCAGATGACTAAGAAAATTGGGGGAAATCAAATCTTCACTAAGCTTGATATACGACAAGCCTTCCATCAAGTTCTTCTTAGAAGAAAATGTCGGTATATCACAACTTTTATTTCTCCACTCGGGCTTTTTCGTTATAAAAGGCTCATGTTTGGACTTTCTGCCGCCCGGAGCAGTTCCAAAAAGTCATGGAGACAATATTTGCGGATCTTCCTTGGCCCATTGTGTTCATTGACGATGTGTTGATCCCGGCTAAAGACGATTTAGAGCTTCATGAACGAACAAAAATGGTGTATAACAAGTTGAATCAGTATACCATCCTGCTAAATTCCGTCTCGCATGTACAAGAAATTGATTTCTTGGGATATCATATTTCTGAACAAGGCATTTCACAAATTGGAAGCTATTGGAAGACTACAAACGCCAAAGTCTGCAGAAGCCGTCCGGAGCCTGCTCGGTTTAGTTAATTTCGTTTATAGACATATTCAAATCATGGCAACCATAACTTATCCCTTGAATCAGCTCACTAGAAAAGGAGTAGATTTCTTTTGCAGGGTTATTGTCCGGCATTCTTGCAACATGACCTGCCCACCGTATCCTTCCGGCTTTGGCCACCTCCTGGATGCTGGGTTCACCGTAAAGTGCAGCGAGCTGGTGGTTCATCCTTCTCCGCCACACACCATTCTCCTGCTCACGCCGCCGAAGTTCGTCCTTAGCACGCATCGCTCAAAAACTCCGAGTGCTTGCAGGTCCTCCTCAAGTATGGTCCATGCCTCGTGTCCGTAGAGGACCACCGGTCTTATTAGCGTTTTGTACATGGTGCATTTGGTGCGTGGGTGAATCTTTTTCGACCGCAGCTTCTTCTGGAGCCCGTAGTAGGCGCGACTTCCACTGATGATGTGCCTTCGAATTTCACGGATCACGTTGTTGTCAGCCGTCAGTGAGGATCCGAGGTAGACGAATTCCTCCACTACCTGGAAGGTAGCCCCGTCTATCGTAACATTACTACCCAGACGGATTCGGTTGTGTTCGGTTCCGCCTACCAGCATGTACTTTGTTTTTGAGGCATTCACCACCAGTCCGACCTTTGCTGCTTCGCGTTTCAGGTGGGTGTACAGCTCTGCCACCGTCCCAAATGTTGTGGTAATAATGTCCATGTCGTCCGCAAAGCACACAAATTGACCGGATTTTGTGAAAATCGTTCCCCGGCTGTTGAGCCCGATTCGTCGCATCACACCTTGTCGCAATCCCCGTCGAGATTCGTTGCTTCAGTCTAGTCAGCTTCCCAGGAAAGCCGTTTTCGTCCATGATTCTCCATTGCTCTGCGCTGTCGATACTGTCGTATGCCGCCTTGAAGTCGATGAACAGGTGATGCGATGGGATCTGGTATTCACGGCATTTCTGGAGGATTTGCCGTACGGTGAAGATCCTGTCCGTTGTCGACCGGCCGTCGATGAAGCCAGCTTGATAACTTCCTACGAACTCATTCGTTTTGGGTGACACACGACGGAAGATGATCTGGGATAGCACTTTGTAGACAGCATTCAAAATAGTGATCGTTCTGAAGTTCTCACATTCCAAATGGTCGCCTTTCTTGTGAATCGGGTAGATTGCCCCTTCCTTCCAGCTATTCGGTTTCCCAGATCCTGACTATCAGCCGATGCAGACAGGTGGCCAACTTTTTTGGGCCGAACTTGATGAGTTCAGCTGCGATACCATCCTTACCAGTTGCTTTGTTGGTTTTGAGCTGGTGAATGGCATTCTTAACTTCCCTCAGCGTGGGAGTTGGTTCATTTCCGTCCTCCGCTGCACTGGCGTCGTCGTTCTCTCCGTTGCCGTAGGCTCCCGTGCCTACGTTCTCCACCCTGTTCAGGTGCTGATCGAAGTGCTGCTTCCACCTTTCGATCACCTCACCTCACGTCCGTCCGTCAAGAGGCCTCCGTCTGTATCCCTGCATATTTCGGCTCGCGGCACGAAGCCGTTGCGGGATTCGTTGAGCTTCTGATAGAACTTCCGTGTTTCTTGGAAACGGCACAGCAGTACCATTTCTTCACACTCCGCTTCTTCCAGGCGGCGCTTTTTCTCCCGAAAGAGGCGGGTCTGCTGTTTCCGCTTCTGTTTGTAACGTTCCACGTTCTGTCGAGTCCCTTGCTGCAGCATTACCGCCCTCGCTGCGTTCTTCTCCTCCAAAACCGTTCTGCACTCTTCGTCGAACCATTCGTTCCGTCGATTCCGTTCCACGTACCCGATGGTGATCTCGGCTGCGTCGTTGATGGCTGCTTTAACTGTACTCCAGCAGTCCTCTAGAGGGGCCTCATTGAGCTCACCCTCGCCTGGCAACGCTGTCTCGAGATTCTGCACGTATACTGAGGCGACATCCGGTTGTTTTAGTCACTCAAGGTTGTACCGTGGCGGTCGCCGGTACCGTACATTGTTGATGACGGAAAGTTTTGGACACAGTTTGACCATCACCAGATAGTGGTCGGAGGCGATGTTGGCGCCACGATAGGTCCTGACGTCGATAATGTCGGAGAAGTGCCGTCCATCAATCAGAACGTGGTCGATTTGAGATTCCATAAACGTTCGGGGAAACTAGAAGAGTATCGCTCAAGACCAACAAAAATGGATGTCTACTTTATGTCTACTATATCACTGGAGTAAAGTTACTTTGTTCCAAGGTATCAAGATGGGTATGCAATCGAATTGACAATTCAATAGATGGAGCTGCTACCAGATTTTGCACACATTTGGTCATGATTAGCTAGAGTTAGGCTTGAAGTATACAGGGTCAAATATTTGATAATGAAATAACTCAAGAAACAACATCAGTTTGACAATAATTAAACAAGATGTTTGAGCATTGGTTTCTTTTTGGACAAATATTTGACCCTGTGTACTAGCAGCTTTGTTGTATGTTGCTTTCACAACAAACCGTGCCGCCAACTTTCAGTGGGCAGCTCAGATTCATCGCGACGAATCAGGCACCACCTATACTGATGCTTGTGTTGGTGAAATCGAATAAACGTGAGATTCCTGATTGGTTGGCGACCACTCTGGATGAATCGCCATCCGTTAAGGAGCAAAACTGTAACGGTTTAGCTCTATTTGTATATGCTAGTATCACTCAAATGCGGTTGAACGAATTATAGAATGTCATTTTTCTGTAACAAACGATAGTGTGGTTAAGACACTGCATTTTTCTAAGAAGAGAAACGCAATAAAAATAAAACAAAAACGTAAAATAATACCAGTTTAATTAAGTAAAATCAAACAACTCAGCAGATACATAACGCCAAACAAAAGCTCAGAAATCAGAACCAAGGAAAATACAAAGGCGAAGTGTTCAAACAACATCGAAAGCAATATCCAAGAGTAAGTCAAACTGACAGTCAGCGTGTGGTGGTGAATCGCACTCTCGTACTAACGAAACAAATGGTGTACTCTTACACAATCCGTAATGTTGTGTTTATTTTACAATTTGTTTCACTGAAAGCAATTTTCGGTCAACAATTGTGCAGTGTTGAGTGTTTCTTGTGTATATGTGTTAATATCGAAAGTCTGTATACTGGTGATCGTGTATTCCCCAAAGCGACTCTCGCAAACACACGGCTCTCACGCTCCCTTTCTCACCCATCCCACACGCCACGCACGCGTTATAAGAACCGCATTATCGACTGCACAACAGCAGCTTAATCAGCGTCCACCACGGCGGTGACGAGTTTGTCGACGATCGACGGACGAGGGAATTGAGGGGCCTACCTGTTCCTGCGCTCTGCCTTCGACCGAGACCGGCTCGTGTGCTACTCCGTTCGAGATGCCGACGCCGGTGCCGGTGCCGGTACCGGTTCCGGTTCCGGTCGGTAGCCGTCCGTTGGCGACCGCTGGTGGTCCCTCCGATTTACTGCGACGGGAAGGAGTTCCGCGTTCTTCAGACTGCAATTAAAATGAATACATTTTGCTTGGCGTTTGGGTCTTTATTTTTTACTGTGGTTTTTAGGGTTTGTTTTTTTTTTATGAAAAGGGGTCTCGTTAGGGGCTGTTCATAAACCACGTAGACCAAAATTTGGCCATCTCAGACCCCCCCCCTCCCCCCTCGTAGACATTTGTTCATACAAAATTTTTGAAATTTGTATGGAGCGTAGACTTTGGCCAGACCCCCCCCTCCCCCCAAAAAGTCTACGTGGTTTATGAACGGCCCCTTAGCATTTCGAGATGGGTATTGAGTATAGATTATAGTTTTCTGAGTGAGATGGTTTGTTTATAGAGAAGCGAAAGAAATATCACTCTATATGATATTGATAATGCAGAACTTAAAAAATGAATGATACAAGGCGCCATCCACATATTACGTAACGCTCTAGGGGGAGGGGGGGAGTCCGGCCGAGCGTTACGACCCATACAAAAATTGTCAGGTTTTCATACAAAAAAGCGTTACGGAGGGGGGAGGGGGGGTCAAAAATTGTCGATTTTAGCGTTACGTAATAAATGGATGCTGCCCAAGCAAAGAAATAATGAAATGAAAGTGTATGTGTTTGTTGTGAACATGATCGATTACAAATATGAAAAGTTATAAGACAACAACAAATATGACCTTATAAGATCTTCCTATCTATATTTTATGTTGTTTGGTGGGAAGTTCCAAAAGGTAATGTTGCTTACTAGAGAGGAACTTTGACACACGGTGGATGAGCTAAAGCCGGAACCGGAGACGGATGCGGAAGGCAGACAAAAAGGCTGTGGCTACGATCGGACTATGTATCGAGCAAAGCCAGAATCGTGTCATCAAAGGCTACACAACGGCGAGAGCGTCATTGGATGCGCTTAAAGCGTATCACGAAATAAACAACAATACCATTCCAGCTGTCATTGTTGTTCCGACTTTGCTATTTATAGCTCGACGAATCTGATGATGTGGAATCGGTAGGTCGGATCCAGAGGTACGTTTTCCTCCATTTTATGGTGATGTAGAGTGGCATCAACTAAAAAAGGATACTCTGATCTGTTCGACAAGCTTGAAAATGCTGATCTAGACTCAAGATCCTAATGATACTCTGCAGCATGCCAGAGTTGTACCATTTTTCAACAACACCTTTGCAACTGATGGATGAATACCACAAGTAGCTTGAGTGGTGACAAGATCCGGTGAATGCTGCCAATTGAGTTACTCAAGGTTTCCAAATTATAGCGCCCTCTTTACTGGTACGCCCCAAGGAAATGAAACGGAAATCCCTTCCCTGCATTGTTATTTCACAAGTTTTTTTTTTCCGTAATTATCGAGACATTCTTGCAGGAATTTTTTATGAGTTTCGCAAGAATTCATCTTAAAATTTCTAGGAGATTCTTCTGGATTACCCCCAGGAACACCACCGGAATATCTTTGGAGAATTCATCGGTGAATTGAAAAAAAAAATTCTGAAGTATTCACAGAAAGAAGATTATCGTAAGATTTTTTAGAACGATGTTGACAAGAATTTTTCTAAAAATTTCTCTTAGAAACTCTTCAAAATACATTCCTGTCTCCCTTTCTTTGAAAATTTAACCAGAGATTCCCCAGATATTACTTCAGAAATTCGCACAAGAATTGGCACTTCTTCAGGATTTCCCACGAAATTTCTCAAAAGATTATTCTTGAGCCTGATCCACGGGTTTCTTCGGAAATTCCTCCTGGGATTCTTTAAGAAACTCCATCAAGGATTGCTACACATGCTTCAATTGTTTAATGGCGCCTTTCTCAAACTAAGAAATACACTAGTCGGTAAAGAAGTTTGAGAAAGGCTGGTTTAATGTATTCCCTCAAACCTTTCTGAAGAAATTCATCCAGAAATATTGTCATTTTTTCCAGCAGTTCCAGGACTTTCTTCGAAAATTCTTCTAGATGTGTTTCAAGAAATTATTCTAGGAATTTTTCCATGAATTCTTCCAAACTTTTGTTCGTTTAAAATGCAATTCCAGGAGAACGTTTGTAACCCTAAAAGGGATACCTGAGGTCCATTGGACCCCAGGCGCCTTTCAGAGCTCGCCTTTGATGGAACACACTCAGCGAGGTGACGAAACTGAGGCCACGAAGGTATCCCTTTTAGGGTTAACAAAGATTTGTATATAGTTTCTGAATTTTTTCTAGAGTTTTCTTTTGGAAATTCGGATTTTGTTTACCAGAAACCTTTTGATAAATAATTGTGGAAATTTCTCCAGACCTTCCATAATGTATTACTTCATTTACTCTAATTACTCCATTCGGAGATTTTCTCGGGCATCTATTTAGAAATTCTACTAGAAAATTGTCAAGAGATTCTTCTAGAAGATCCTCTAAGGTTCTCTGCTGTAATTCCTTCAGGTATTCATCCAGGCATTGCTTTGGTTATATTCAGAACTTCCTTTCAGATTCTTTCACCTTTTTTTTCAAAGATTTTCTTAAAAGTTCCCGAAGAAATTATTCCAGAATCTATCCCTTAAAAAAATTCATGGAGTTTTTCAAGATTTTTTTATTTACCCCCTGCAAATATTATTTCAAACATTCCTTCAGAAATTCGAAAATTTTCTCAGAATCCCTTCAGAGACATCTCCAGTAGTTTTTCAGGGCAGCAAAAAAAACTTCTCGAATTTCTTCAAGGAGTTTCCAAAGGTATTTCCAGGAGTTTTTTAAGAGATGCCTCGAGACAATCCTCCAGAAAATATTAAGACTTTCCTTCAGCGATTCATTTAGAAATGAATTTGTAAAATTTATAAATTTTTGTAAAATTTCTGAAGGAACTTCTTGAATATCCCTAGAGGATTATCTGGACAAATTCTGCAGGGACCTCAAAAGACATCCCTGGAAATATTTCCTATGGAACCGATAGTGCAATTTCTAAAAAAAATCCCTGTAGCAATTTCTGCAGAAATCACAGAAGGAATTCCCCAAACAATTCTTAGAGAAACTCTGGGCAGAGTTTCCAAAGGAATCCCTGTACGATTTGTTATAGAATTTTAGTAGAATTTCTCAAAAACTACGCGGAAGAACTTTTGAAGAAATCCCTAGAATTCTGAGGAAGTCTCTGGAGATCATTACCTTCAAGAAATGTCAAAAAGAATCCAAGCAGCAATTTCTCAAAGAAGCCATGAGGAGTTTCCTGTTCTGGATCGCGGACTCTCCCCTGAAGTGTCAGCTTCGACCTATCATTCAATGAACGTGTGAGTACACTTCAACGAATCTCCACATTCGGGTGCGGGGGGTTTCGTTTGAACAGAAATCTTCGGTAAAATCCATGTAGAAACCTTAAGAAGTACTTCTGAATGAATTTCTAGAGGAATATCCAAATAAATTTTAGCAAACTTCTTTGAAGGATCCCAGGAGAATTTTCTTAAGATCTTGAGGGAGAAACTTCTCGGTGAAGCCTTGATGGAATTCCTAGGAAAAAATAATTGATGGTTATATAGAAAAAATCCTGAAAAAATTAGCAGAACAGAAGAACAAGCGCCATCAGGAAGAACGAGATCGCGAAGTGATGAAAGAGCTGTACCGCGCTAAGGGTTCATTCAAATATTACGTAACGCAATGAGGGGAGGGAGGGGGTCTAGCACTGTGTTACGCTTCATACAAAATTTCAAAATCTTCCATACAAAAGTTGTTACGTGGGGGAGGGAGGGGGTCTAAAATTGTCATATTTTGCGTTACGTAATATTTGAATGAACCCTAAGGACACACGAGGTTCTATGAGAAGCTGAACCGCTTGCGCAGAGACTTTGTGCCATGTGCCGAGACAATCACGATAATCTTCTCAAGAGCGGGCGTGAGGTGGTCGAGAGGTGGCTGCAGCATTACGATGAGCACCTCAATGGCGACGTTGCAAGCATCGAAGATGACGTGGTAACAGATCAAGGAGTACGTGCACAGGACGAAAGATTTCCAGCCCCCAACCTCCAAGAGATTGAGGAGGAGGTTGGCCAGTTGAAAAACAACAAATCCGCTGGAGTGAATCAACTACCAATTGCTGGTGAGAGCACTACACTGAGTCATTACCAAGATTTGGGAGGAGGAAGTATTACCGGAGGAATTGATGGAAGGTATCGTGTGTCCCATCTACAAAAAGGGCGACAAGTTGGATTGCGGGAACTACCGCGCGATCACACTACTGAGCGCTGCCTACAAGACACTCTCTCAAATTTTATGCCGCCGACTATCACCGATTGCTAGATAGTTCGTGGGGCAATATCAGGCTGGATTTATGGGTGAACGCGCTAAAACGGACCAGATGTTCGCCATCCGCCAGGTGTTGCAGAAATGCCGCGAATACAACGTGCCCACACATCACTTGTTCGTCGATTTCAAATCGGCGTATGATACAATCGATCGAGAATAGCTATGGCATAAACTGACACGGTTGATCAAGGCGACGATGGATTGAGTGGTGTGCTTAGTTCAAGTATCAGGGACACTCTCGAGTCCCTTCGAATCTCGCAGAGGGTTACGGCAAGGTGATGGTCTTTCGTGCTTGCTGTTCAACATTGCTTTAGAGGGTGTAATTAGGAGAGCGAGGATAAACACGAGTGGAACGATTTTCACGAAGTCCGTTCAGCTGCTTGGTTTCACTGATGATATTGATATTATTGCAGGTAAATTTGAGACGATGGCGAAAACGTACATCCGACTAAAGAATGAAGCCAGACGAATCGGATTAGTCATTAATGTGTCGAAGACAAAGTACATGATGGCAAAGGGCTCCAGGGAGGAATCACCGCGCCCGCCACCCCGAATTTATATCGACGGTGATGAAATCGAGGCGGTTGAAGAATTCGTGTACTTGGGCTCACTGGTGACCGCCGACAACGACACCAGCAGAGAAATTCAGAGGCGCATTGTGGCAGGAAATCGTGCTTACTTTGGACTCCGCAGAACTCTACAATCGAATAAAGTTCGCCGTAACACGAAGTTAACAATCTACAAAACGCTGATTAGACCGGTTGTCCTCTATGGGCACGAAACATGGACCCTACGTGCAGAGGACCAACGCGCCCTTGGAGTTTTCGAACGGAAGGTGTTGCGTACCATCTACGGCGGAGTGCAGATGGAAGACGGGACTTGGAGAAGGCGAATGAACCACGAGCCGCATCAGCTGCTGAGAGAACCAACCATCGTCCATACCGCGAAAATCGGGAGGCTACGGTGGGTGGGTCACGTCATCAGGATGTCGGATAGCAACCCGACTTAAATGGTTCTTGAGAGCTAAGTGGGTCGATCAAATGGAGGACGATTTGCGGACCCTACGCAGAGTGCGGAACTGGAGTCGCACAACCATGGACCGAGTGGAATGGAGACGACTCCTACGCTCCTACGTTCAGCAGAGGACACTCAGGCCTTAGTCTAACCGGTAAGGTAAGTATACTTCAGACCAGCCATAACGGTCAAATGTTGATGCACTACCGAAATGTATGGAGAATTATGCTATTATGGAATTGTTAGAATATCACTGAGTAGACAACTCAATAGCGGACGGATTTCATAAATCGATACAAAACACTGGCCTTCTTTACAACAGTGCTTGAACGACTTACTTTATTGACAACACTCGCTTATGATGCGTTTACATTACATAAAGGTTTTCTCGATATGAGGTTTTTTTTTATTCTTAACAACTTAACCTATTTACAGCTCTTTTGTCCACTACGGCACTAAGTGAGCGATTCCAATTGGCGGCTGCACTAACACTTTGTACAGCGCCAAAATGTATTCTACTATATTCTTATTCTACTATATCGAACTGGTTTGCCTATGTGCTGCTTTCACTTTTTTACCCTTTCCTTGGTAGAATGATGAGCACAATGACGAAATGATGTGTGGCTGTTGTTCCTATTCCAGTCCGATTTTGGTTCGTCCATTATGGGTTTCCGTTCGCCGATATCCAATTATCCGGGTCCGTTTGAGCTATGAGAGCTCAGAAGAGGGTCAAGTGGTCAAGTGCCAGCCGCTCTCGGGGGGAAGAGCAACTGACGAAGTACTGGGACTGGGATCGAACCCATGACCATCCGCTTATAAAGCGAACGTGTAGCCACTGCGCCACGGGCCCCGGCATATATGAGGGTTGACCGGGTCAGCCTTGAGAGTGCTTCTAATGGTGGCTTGACACTGGAAGTACCATGTGCTGTATATTGAACGTTTTTTTGAACGAGGTCCTTCAGGAGGAAGTATTGATGCGGTAATCACTTGGACTGTATTCTTGGTACCGGACAAGAAGAAGCTTATTTGTAAACTTAAACAGAGGTTGATCGGGATTGATCACCGTGGAATTTTACTAATTTATGTGGGTTGGCTCTTTTCGGTGACAAAAGAAAAGCAGCATAATTCGCGTTACGCGTTTCGGCTTACTACTCTTCAGCCCTCTTCAGACGCAACATGCTGAATGTGACCATCAGCTCGGTCTGTCACAAATAAACTGTGACAGACCGAGCTGATGGTCACATTCAGCATGTTGCGTCTGCAGAGGGCTGAAGAGTAGTAAGCCGAAACGCGTAACGCGAATTATGCTGCTTTTCTTATGTCACCGAAAAGAGCCAACCCACATAACCCAAGAAACACAGATAACTGCATAACAGTTTCTTAAGCTGGAGTTTGCTTAAGATTTGTTTGTTTGACTCTTATACAACTAAAATGTTTGTTGGGAAATAAGTAAAACAGAGGCTTTTAGAGTTAAATCAGGCAGTCCAGGGTTTGGAACTGCACAATGAAGGAGATCAGCTGCTCAGGTGCTTGGCTTCCGTTAGTCGGATTCGAACGTTTGCTTTCATACAAAGCAGCTGAAGAGCTATGGCTACGTTAATCTACCCGTGCACGTGGACGTGCACCAAGAACTTTCCGGAAATACCACGGTAGGAAACTGTTTTGCGGAAGAAGATCGAAGTTACATTGCTGGGCAAATTCCTTGATAACGAAGTCAGGGAGGGTGACCACCAGGGATGGCAAAAATACTTTTTTCTCTTTTTCGTTCATCGATACTGGCAGTAAAATAAAAACAAAACAACGGCAGCACCAATACCATCAGACGCCGCGCCGACGGCAGTCAAGCAGACGCTTGATGGTTTTCGCTACCCCACGAAAACATTTATGAGCAGTCATGCTGAGGCGGGTGATTGAGAAAAGTGTCAAATATTTTCAACTGCTAATAACTCACTTGTTTTAATAAATAATTTAAATCGATTTGCACAAATAGCTAGAGCACACTCCTAGCTTTGTGGTGCATGTAAAGAAGTTTGTCTGGAAGCGGCTTGAAACGCAGAAAAATGCGAAAACGGGAGAGACAGAAATTTTTGTCGTCGTTGTGCTCGAGTACTGGCGCTCTCGCGCTTGGAAACCGTTTCGAGGAAGAAGGCTACAGGAAAAAAAAATGTTATGACATTTATTTTTCGAACAGTTTGAGTTTGGCTGGGCCTATGATGTTCGTGTGGAAAAATGTCAAATGTACAGCCGGTAACCGTTATTTTCAGTACATTTCTCATCCCTGGTGACCACTGCAGTGATTCTGATATTCACTTTGTGTCATTCTTTGCTTTGGAAGCCATACTTCAAAGGACTTAAAAAACACACACTTGGAAATTATTAGTTCACTTTCAATTTGCAATATCAAGTGATCGGAAATAATGCATATTATTCTCTTTGCGAATCTAGCATTTTAACGACTATACATTTAATGTGCATGCATTACATGACAAAAATCTGTAATAATATCCGCTTCCATCGCTCCCTCATTCATTTATTCGCTTCCAATTTAAACTACGGACGACTAGCAATAACAATGGCTACCCGACTACAAAAATATATCAAGTTTATAACAGATTGTGTCATGATGTTTTATTTTTTTTCTATAACTGATTATGTTATAAACTAGATGCAGGCTGATGTTAAAATAACTTAAATTGTGACAAAAAGTACACCGGTCTAATCAAAATAATATCCTGTTTTGTTATTATAAGATCAAAATTATAACAAAAAATGATATGAGTTAAAGGAAAAGGCATTTGGAGTACATGGCTCAAATTTTCTAGAGCACCGTTTTTTAGAACCGGTGAAAGGGTATGGCTATAAATGCATCACGCTGATTGTTCAGTGGCTGTCATCAGCGTGATGCATTTTGATCCAGATCCGTTCAACGGTTCTAAAAAACAGTGCTCTAGAAAATTTGAGCTATGGACTCCAAATACCTTGTCCTTACCCGAGCAGAGGGGAATATCAAACTAATAACTATCAAATCACATAATCTGTTTTTATATCTTGTTTTGTTATTATTAACTTATCAAGGCACAAGTTTTCCATAACATGTTTTGTTTGACAATCTTATTTTGTTATGATCAAGCTATTGATATACACCCATAAAATAATATTTTAATCATATGTTTTGTTATGGAACAACTTTTATTATTATACTATTGAGAGTGTACAAATATTTAATAAACAATAGCACAACAATAACAAGTTTTGAAATTGAAACTACATCATTCAAGATTTTGTTTACAACCCATTGTTTACAGCATACCGTGTGTATGATCTAATTAGTTCCTCTAATTAGGACTGAACGAGCATTTCAGTTTATTATTTTATAAAAACTTCGATAATTATGACCTGTTTTATGTTCCTTTTTTAGTATTTAGTTACGTACACTGTAGTGCATAATTGATCGGACGAACACCGATTTTCATACAAAACGGTTATGTCTGAGATGCTGTAACTACGGTTTGCTTTGATGGATTGAGCTGAATTTTTGACACGGAACTACTAATATGCACACTCTTAAAAAATAAGAAATTTATACGTAACGTAAACCATCAACGTACGTAAACATTTCATAACTGTATAGCAAGTTTGACTCAATTTTACATCCATCATGTAAGTTCGAGTTGGTTGCACAAGATGTCAACAAACCTGTCTGGACAGGTACGTAGAAACAGTTTCACTTTTATCGTCTCTCTCACAACTCAGTGATATGGTTGAGAGCTAAAGTGCCCGTCTCTCACTCAGTGGACCGGAGTTCGAATCTAGTCCAATATTTTTGTTTCATATGTTTTATTTCTCGCTTCGGCTCTAACGATTGCTAGCTCGACTTTATTTGTTTGTGATAGAAGACGTAAATTTGTGTGAAACGGGCCGCTCCTTTTATGTGCATCCAAGAGAACTTAAATTTACACAAATTTTGCAGAATTTTACGTGTACAAAGTACAAAATGTTTTCGTTCACAGGCCTGTGCGTGACAAGGCGTTGAAAAATGTGCAAAAGTGATCGGACAGCGGTATTCCTTTGATTTACACGCGTGCCGCTGTCCGAACTTTTACTATGTGACATCAAACTAATCATAACTAATTTTGCTTTCGGATTGTTATCAATAACTTTCAAATAACAACATTTGTTATTGAAATTTTTCCCAAATTCATTGTTATTATGTTGTTATCGAACTAACAAAACATGTTATTGGATTGGCCTTCCAGGAACATTTTTTTGTTCTGATTTTTGTTATTTTGCCGCTTATGACAGCTAAGTTTATAACATAATTTGTTATGTTAATAACATGAAAATAACTTATTTCATTACTCAGTTATTTTGCCAAAATAACACATTTTCTTATGCTGTTGTTATTCCCTTCTGCTCGGGTAAGCGTAAAGAAAACTAGTTTTCATCATATTGTGTTACAATTGTGTAGCATTATTTTTCGAATGTCAAAGAATCCAAACCAAATTATTTCACAATGAGTTATTCAACAACATTTATAACAGAAAATAATATAGTTGAGTTATATTATTTTTGAATCACCAAAGATGTAAAGCATGATTATATCACAATGGGTTATAAATATCATGGATTGTTATAATTATGTTATATTTTTGTTAGAATCTCCTAGTCGGGTAGTGCATCGCATTGCACTGGCGACGGGATTACTTGGTTTGTTCGGGACAACTCGTTTGCTGCATCTATTTATCTCGACTCGCTGCAGCAAACAGGAGTGAATTTGAGTGGAATGAGGCGATACGGATCCCTGGACCATGATGAATTCTGCCTCAGACAGCGAGCATTCATTCGGGATATTGGCCAATGAGCTGTAAGTGGTCGAATTTAGATATAAAGAAATGAAATCTTCAGCACAACATCCATCAAAATATTGTTCGTGCAGTTGAAAATCGGAATTTTTGACACGCGAAAATCGATTTTTCTCCTAAACCGTGTGTCGGACGTACGTCGGGCACAGTGCGCTGGATAGAAGGCCAGGTCCGCTGTCCAGCGCACTACGTCCGACGTTAGGTTTCACGTATGGATTTTGAGAAAATTCGATTGTCGGGTGTGGGGAAACTTCGGGTTTCAACCGCGACGACAATATCCATTGGAAGTCGGAATACAATCGTTTTGTTTCCGAATAGAACTCTATTATAGTGGAGCGGACCTGGCTTGGTGGTTAGAACACAAGACTATCATGCCGAGGACCTGGGATCGAATCTCACTCCCGACATACTCACAAAAATGTGGGTTCTTCCTTCGGAAGGGAAGTATAGCGTGGGTCCCGAGATGAACTAGCCTAGGGTTAAAAATCTCGTTAATACAGACAAAAAAAACTCTATTATAATTTAATTTATTATCCAATACAGCAGAACTCTTTCCAGTAATACAATTTATTAAAAACAAACTTATATAAAAACAATGTGAAAGAGTATTTGGTGTTGAAAAGCAATGAATGATTATGAATAAGGCATACCCAGCCAATTTCAAACGAATAACAACTTTGGAAACCTAATAAAAATGTCCACAACAGCACATGCTACATTATTATAAAGGGTTGTTCATAAACCACGTATAATGGAGGGAGAGCCTGATCTTAGTCTATACTCCATACAAATTCAAATGGAGGGATGCGTCTACAATGAGCAAACCTTGGTCTACTTGGTTTATGGACTACCTTTAAGCTAATTAGGTATGAAGTATAAAAATAAAACAGAAATAAATTTAAAACTAATAAAGATGAATGATTATGTTTACGCAATCAAGCATTGTATATTAAAACTCAAGTCTTTTCAACGTATTCATTTTAATTGACAATCTCAAGGATAACCGTTTCATAGAGCCAAGATTTCTAATTTACGCTAAACGCTACGATAATTTTTGAAAGCGATGGATTTTAGTCTCCAGTCTAAACTATTACAGCTACTACGGAAATCCAATTACGACAACAATAAGCATCAATCACATTTTACTAAAACATGTAGGTGTATACCAACTTAAAATTTCATGATGTTCTTTGGCGCGATAATATATTATGTGGAGTGGCTAATGGCTTGTTTGATGTGTGAGTGTGTTTGCCTTCCTATGCGTGCACTGAACACGTGGCCTTGTTCGTATCTTGTAATGAATAATGAATATGAGTCGAATGAGTGCTTATTGTGCGAACGAGTGTCTGTGCATGAGTGGTTGGCGTGCTAATACGGAGGAAGCAATATTGGATTCTGATCATGGATCCATTGATCAACGCAACGGGAAATCGTCATCCCTTTCGCAAACCGAGTCAAACATTATTCGGACCAAGGGGATTTATTTATAACTCTACAGAAAATCAATACCCACATGTTTGAGATCCGGGCGACCGGCAATTAAATGAGCCACCGCGCGCCGGCAACCGGCCGTTTGTTTTTCGTGTTCTACACATGGGGCTGTGGTAGTTGAGTCGTGTTCGATTTGCCTACCGCGGCCGCACAACAGCTGACGGACGAACGGTAAATGGTGCATGCCGGGATACACTCCCGATCAAAAGATTGAAGTCACCCTCTCGCGACCAACTTTCAAAATATTCTAAAGTCATTTTTTTTATGTTTTTATTTTTTTTTTTATCTGTATTAACGAGATTTTTAGCCCTAGGCTAGTTTATCTCGGGACCCACGCTTTACTTCCCTTCCGAAAGAAGAACCCACATTTTGTGAGTTTGTCGGGAGTGGGCTTCGATCCCAGGTCCTCGGCGTGATAGTCAAGTGTTCTAACCATCACACTAGGTCCGCTCCACCAAAGTCATTTTCAATGTTCAAGGTCCATTTTAAAGATAATCAACCTAACATGCCTTTGGTCTAGTGTATTCAATAGTTTATAGTTATTCTGAAATGTTATGTATAGAATCAACACATTTAACGACCTTCTAAAAATTACATCATATTGAGGGGTGACATGACATGAAAAGTTCATTTGCTTGAAAATTTCTTTTATAGATTTTTAATGTAATATCTTTAGAATGAGACCTTTAATTCGGCTTGCAAAAATACCATGTTTCTCAGGGGGTGACCTCGAACTTTTGATCGGAAGTGTACGTAGGTAGAATGCATTCCATGTATGCAAATAAGTTGGACGGCGTGAGTCGCGTGGGAAGGTGTGCACTATCCAAACATTCGGAGTTTGGGGAAATAGTACCAACCCCGCTCCACCACAATAAAGTGTCCCACACAATGCATACGTTTGCGTGTACGTGACAGTAGTTTGACACATTTCCCATGGGAAAACTGTCAAAAAAACGCAAACCTCGACGGAACGGACGCTATGTGTTCCACGCTTAATTTCGATGATACAGGAAAATCTGTCTGTCGACTGTCGAGTAGGTGAGGAAATGTGTATACAGTTTCATCGAATGTATGTTTAATGATTAACAACCGAAGGGACGGAACTAATTGAAACATAACAGATTAAACCAGGATGATAACAACATCGACAACGACAACAATTATAATTGAAAATAGCGAGATTAATGTGTGTCAACAAGGGCAACAACGGCACCAGTAATTTGGGCTGCAAAAGTCCTCTATTTTGATGCAGGCTCTGTCTAATTAAAACTGCAGATATCAGAATCAAGAAGATTATAGTAATTGACCCCACTCTCCAAGGGGCCGTCCACATACCACATGAACAACTTAGAGGGGGGAGGGGGGTGTATAAAATGTCCACGTGGACAATTTCATTATCCATAATTCTCATGGTGTAGTTAGCAACACGCCTGTCTAGTGAATAGGAGTCATGAGTTCGAGACTCACTGGGAGGACGAATAACTTTTTCCCAAATGCCACTCCAAATTGTCCATTTCTCATATAAAAATGTTTGACACTTCTCAGGTCATTTTGACAGACTACACACATGCAGGAAAAAGACGAATCATATATTCTACTTTATCGATCTTGTTGCCGTTCTTTCCATGTTCATATTACATCTGTCAAAATAACCTGAGAGTTGTCAGTCATTTTGAGGTTAGGTTCGTTGGTGTTATAAAGAATGCCAGTATTTGTAAAGTCTAGCTTTTGGAATTAAGTAAATCTTCCACTCGACTGGTTAAGCCGCAAAAATCGATAATTAATTAATTGATTATTTCAAGCCAGTTTACATCAGGAGTTACCGTTAAATAATTGTTTTTCCAGTCATCGTGATAGGTTCTATTGAAACTTTACAAGCGTTCTTTGAAGTCTTTTATAGCTATTACAGTTGAATTTTTTGTGACCTAACGAAGTATTAATGTGTAATTTTGTGTACATACTTTATGTAAATTGCCACAATTTAGCACTTTTTTATATTTTTAAACAGCTATTTCGCCAAGATTTAAGCAATAAGAATATGTCATTGCCAAGATTCTGAAAATGTTTTGCCGAAAGTCTGATTGCGTAAGTACTAGAAAGTTTTGCAACTTCACCTAAAATGAAAAAAAAACTTGAAATTCCAGCTGTTATAAAAGTGCCTATGTAGAATTTGAATGAATGAAGTGAAATAAAATCTTCTTGAACGAAAAGGAGACTGTGATTGGCAGCTCGGTTTTTGAAATGTGTTTGACAAACCCCTCAAAAGTTTTGCAACGCTTCTGAAATTTATCCTGAAGCTCTTTTGAAAGCCTGTGAAACCCTCTAAAGTCTCTAAATTCCTCTGAAAGCTTTTGAAACGTCCTGATATGCCTTGAAACGCCTCTGGAACTACTTAGTTTCCCCTGAAGCACACTTGAGAACTTGTAGAGAACCTTAAAACCCCTTTGAAATCTCCTGAAAAAACCCTGTGACGCCCAAAAAGCGTCTCAATATAGGATTTTCCTGAAACCCCTTTGAAGCTAATCTGAGAGCGTGTGATGCCTACTGAAGCTGCCCTGGGAGCTCCTAAGAACGACCCTTTGCACCTTCGTGAAGCTGAACAGAAAGCCTGTGGAGCTCCCTGAAACGCCTCTGCAACCCCTAAGAACGTAACGCTCCCCTGAGGGCCTATGAAACCCTTTAAACGCCTCCGAAACCTCCTGAAACGCCTCTGAAACCCTAATGATGCTCACCTGAGAAACTGTCAAGCTCCCTGAAATCCTTTTGACATCCCTGAAACACCTCTGGAACTCCCTGAAGTTCGTCTGAGGGTCCGTCAAGCCTAATCACCTCTCTACCACCCCCTGAAACGCCTTTAAGGCATCTGAGTCATCTGAGTGTCTGTCAAGCCCCCTTGCACCTCTCTGAAATCCTCTGAAACATTCCCCGAAACAACTTAAAAAGCCTTTGAAGTCCCCTCAAACCCCTGTTGAACCACTCTGCCTCCTGATACTCCCAGGAACTCATCCTAAGGCCTCTACTGAAACACTTTGCAACGCCTTGAAACCGCTTTGTAGCCCCACCAAAACCCCCCTGAAGATTTTCTGAAAGTTCAATCATCCTGAGAATCTCCTTGAAACCTCGTGAAGTCCCTCTGAAACGCATTGAAACGCCTCTGAAATCCTTCCGAAAGACTCTTAAAGTCCTCGCATGACTTCATCTTGGAATTTCCTAGCCACCCTTGGTAACCTAGAAATCCATGAGGGTTATAATCTGATGCAATCTAATCTAAAACGAGGTTACAGTATATATAAAAATCTCTTTTCATTCGGGTTATTTGAATGCACTTTTGATTAAAAGTACTAGGGGTCACTTCTGCCAGGGGTGTCAGGGGGCCACAGGGGGGCGAGACGCATCCGGGGGAGGTTGAGGGAGTTTCAGACAATTTTCGGCGGGTTTCCGAGGCGTTTTCGCTTGTTTCGAAGGTTCTCAGGTGCAGTACATAGGCTCCGACGGGGTTTGAGGTGTATTTCGTAGACTTTTTGGAAGTTTCAGATGATTTTCAATAGGTTTCAGAGGCGTTACAAAGGCGTTTTTGGAGGTTTCGGTAGGTCTGATGTGCGTTACATGTAGGGTGATTTCAGCAGCATTTCAGGAAGCTTAAAAGGTTTTTCAGAGACCCATTCACAAAAAAATCATTGAAAAGCCATTGAAGCCTCCATAATATCTTTAAAATTCTCTTGAAATCACCGTAAACCATTTGAATTGTCCTTGGAACCCCTTTGATTAAAGGATGTTTCTGAACTACCTTGATACAACCCTGATCTGAAATGCCTTGAAAGGCGTCTAAAACCTCCGTAATACCATTGAAACGCCCCTGAAACACTAGCAACACTCCAAGAAACTCTAGGAACGCCCCCTGCAATCTTCTGAAACTTTCTGAAATGCATTGAAACGCCACTGAAACCCCTTGTAACACCCTTAGAAGGCTTCTGATATCCCCTGTAACAACTCCCTGAAACGCCAATAAAGCCCCTTGGAACCCCTTTTTTGAGATCTCTGGGAACTTCATGGAAACCCCGTGGCCCCATCTCAAAAGCACAGGAGCAAGACCTGTTCTCGCCGACTAGATTCCCTCATTAAAGCCCTGAACTGAATTATGCCTGAAAACTCCCTCTTATTATTTTCTTTCTAATTTATGCACCCCACCTTATGGCATAAAAAGAGGCCTTGGTAAAAATGTCGAGTTGGATGAGATCACGGATATGGAAGAGCGCGGGGATGAACCAGCCTCGGGCTGAAAATCCCCATAATAAAGAGCCAATAATAATAATGGAAGAGCTTGTTACAGGACTGCAGCAGCAGTGCGAAGTGCTGAAGGCCATCATGGCTCAATACCGAGATAATGGCAAGTTAATAGGCCTACTGTGAGGGCCTGTGTCCGAGTGCCAATACGAACCCGTTGGAGTAGTGATAGCTAGGACACGAGTTGTAATGGTTCCCACAGAGCATACTCCAGAGATGCTGAAGAGGAATCATCGACAGGGTCTTCCCGCGTTATGACCCAATATGCTTGCTCGACACGACGGGATACAGATTATTTAGGTTCACTGATGATGTAGGTCTTCATGTAATCAGTTCGGCTTCTGGTAGATGAGGTCAACCGCGGACGTTATCTTATCCATAGCTTACAAACTGGCTAGACAGCTCTCCAGCGTAAATAAATTCGCAGCTGTGCAGTATTAACCCTCGCTGGAAGAAATGTGTACAATAGTGCCAATTAGAAAGCTATTGCTAGATCACTCAAGCCTCTCCCTCCACGTACTCTACAATCTACTTACGCTTGTGCTAAGCCACCACCGTCCTCAGATAACGTAACGTTCTAAGAGAAGAGGGTTGTACGGCAACCGAGCGTTACGGCCCATTCAGACATTTTAGGATATTCAAACACAAAATTGTAACGGTGGAGTGACGGGGATTAACAGCATCTATTTCAGCGTAAGGCAATATAAATTGACATTTGTTTATGCTTGCTAGAGAACCATCGGTGATCATTTGGGGCCTGTCCGCATACGAAGCCGCAATCTCTTTGATGATAGTCAGAGCTTCTTCAGGTTTGGCACCAGCCCCGCACCCGCATGCGTCCTTCATTCGCCACTCGATCCTCGGGACGTCCACATCCGAGGTCCATTGTCATAGCTAAGGCCTAATGACTAATATTGGAAGGGTCATCGACGTAAGATCGTGTCACTGACATGAGGCACGCTGGACTACCAGCGTCACCCTGATAGGTGATCCCTTCCCAGGTGCCGTACAGCCTCAGTGGCTAGGTCCTACGCTACCAGATGTAATGCAGGGGTAGTCTTTCACACTCCACCATTTGAGAAGCTACTGGAGAAGTCGGCACGTGGGCAGAATCTTGAGGTCTTATTGTACTAAGGTTCTAGAGGTTTAGCACTGCAGGCCACCACTGTTGCATAGTTCAGATCCGTGAAGTATTCTAGGGACAGAATTGCTCTAGCTATTTCGGCCAAAGTACCAGAGGCTTCAAAGAAGCGTCCATTAAGAGCCATGGAATTGAGTTTCTTCTTTACTTACTGACAGCATGATTCATTGGTGAACTGCTCTCTAATCTTATTATCTTTTCCGTATTTCTGTTCTTATCATCGATAGCTTTGATAACTCCAAACTAGTGATCTCAGTAATCTTCGCAGTGATGGCTTCGGAATGAGATGATCAATACTCCATGCTTCCTTCTCAATACTCAACCTGAATCTTGACGCAGAAGATGGAAGGTCACTACCACAGTGGTAGGATCAAGTTTAGTTAGTTGGTCCATCATGCGTTCAACCTAGCATATCCAGTAATTGATGAAATAATTATCTCTTTCCTCAACTATATGCTATCCGAATGATGGCTGATGGGCATTCAAGTCGCCCACAATCACGCAAGGTGTGGGCAGCTGTCGTGCCACATGCGGGGAGGACACAAACCCAGACAACTTGGTCCAGAGGATGTGTAGGGATGAGGTTCGCTGGAACGCCATTTCAACGGCTATCACCCATATCGTCAGGGAGCTACAGAGGAGGTGGCGCGTGGACTCTGAGAATGGCTAGTCCAGATGCAGTACAAGAGGTGGTCCAGGGGTTCGAAGTCGGCTTCGTAGGTCATACCGGTGCCCTGCGGTCGAGATCGACCCTTACAGCGATTGAGTGGCCGCGGAGAGGAAGTCCCGGTAGCGGTGCTGTCGTGGCGTCGGTCTACTGGGTTGGATCCGAGCTCGCGGTTGGAAAGGGGTCCCCGGCAAGGGTCGGGGCAGGTAGAGACCCTGTTGTCAGCAACCTTCTGGTGCAGCTGATAGGGCCTGAAGGGTAGTGATACCCTTGCCTTCAGCAGGTCAGATCGGGTTGCAATCAGTTCTTGATGTCTGAAAAGCAGTTGGGCGCGGGTGGGGTTGACCTTGCCCGCCTTCCGAGGACAAAGGGAGTGGTGAGGGCCACTCGGGAAACTGGCTAAGCGCTAGCATGCCACCGTGATGGACTCTCCAGAGCGAGTCATCGTTGTTCGTTGTTGCTAGGCTACGCAGCTAACCTTGAGGGTGCGATGTGCACTAGCTCCTCTCTGAAGCAGTACCTTTTTGGTGGTTCCGGAGAGACGTAGGGTTTGGCGACCATAGAAATGTGTTTTAGTGGGTCGAAGAGAGAGTAGTCCTGGCTTTTACTAGTATTGTAGAAGGCGGCCTTAACCCCACACTACCCTAACCTTCCTGTTAGGGTGTCTGTTGAGCAGATTTTTCCCCCTATGGTATAGCAGGGAAAAAAAGAGAGAATCTGTAGGTAGATATGTTTTTGGCTAAACCTCTGTTTCACCGAACATCACATATATCGTCTCAGAACTACGGACGAGGTGGTGCATGGGCTCGAGGATTGGCTATAGGTCAATCATAACCTTGGTCGCAATCACAAGGTGATCTCAGTGTTCGGAGTCGGTTATGCAGGACATACCGGTGACATCTGGTTGAACGCGACCCTTATATCGGGTAGTCAACCGTGCGGTCATGGACCTTACATGCAGGGAGTTAAAATTGTGGTGCACGCTGTATCAGTTTTTAATATTAACGCAGCGGGAAGCAGGCGTGTTGTCGATTCTACTCCGCCTTTCGAGGACATTATAAGGCTACTGTTAGACCAATTAGGAGGCTGGCATTATGCCTGCGCCATGCCTTGATGTCCTCTCGAAAGAGGATGTCACGAAAGCCGTAGTTGTAAGACTAGATAGCTCACCTAGAAGGTGCAAACTGCACTAGACCCACTCAAAGTAATACCTTTTGGTGATCCTGGTGGGGCTATTACCTTGGCAGGAGGTTCAAGGATAGGTTGAGAAAGTTCCTTTTCCTTCGTTGGCGTCGGAGGAGATCCCAGAAGTCCATTGATTTGTCGAATTGAATTGATTGGGGTACGCGCCTTTACGCTCCGAGATTTAAAGTAACAAAAAATCGTTTTTAGTAAACAGGGTCTTGTGTCAATTGGGCAGATGTACTTATTTTGGGCACTTACGCTATAACTAAGTCAATTTCATACCAATTGATTTGAATTTTTGTGTAGCGTTACGTACCGTAAGTATTTCACCGTGTGCCAAAAATTAAGTTATTTGATATAAAATTGAATTAATTATAGTGGCAAGTACCCAAAATAGGTTCACCTACCCAAATGATACAATACCTTAAAAACTTTCAATACTTATGTGTACGAGAAAGGTAAAAACAACGAAAAATCTGCTGTCAGCGTAACTAGAAACCCTCCCACGACCCACAAAGTCATTACCCCAGTGGAAAACATTGACCATCGCAGATTGCATCAAACTGCCTGCCAAGCCAAGTTTCCAATCCAACACCGCGGTGCCAACTCTGAACCGAATGTTTGCCATCCGCCCCCCAAATGACCTCAAACAAGTGACAAATCGTGTCATACGGTTCTCGGTCCACCATTTACATTCCGTACCGGTACCTTCCATAAACGAACTTTGTCAGAACCAGTGCCAAACACATGCTGCAGCTTGAGCAGGGTGGTTGACCCGCACTGTGGGGGTGACTGTTGACAGACAGGGGGCGTAGGACCACGTGGGTGGAACACCGCGATGATGGCGTGAAATTGATGACCCCACAACGAAATTAGGCTCTCGCTCTGTTGCCTTTGGCACGAAGGCGGCGATACCGACCAAAGGGAAGCGAGTTAATTGCATTTTAATGTTCGCTAGATTTTGCCGTCTCGTGATCGAAGTTGATTAATCACCAAAATTTATTCAGAGATTGCCACATCTTAAAAAGTGATGTAATTGTTGTTGCATCAAAATTTGTCCGATGTTGCCCTTGTTTGGAAAACAAATCAAAACTGAAACTAAGTAAAATTCAACTAAAAACACGACATCGATTCTCTCTCGTCTTTAGGTAAGCGGTGGTCTTCATCGGGAATCGGAGTTCGGGAGCTCTACGCTCACCAAAACTCCTTTCCTCCCAGTCTTGACACCTTCCACATGTGGTTTTCCCACATTTCCTAACTAACTTAATCTATCACAACTCAGTAGTAACGGTGGTAGCAGCAGCAGTTAGTTAGGTTAGAGGTGACAAATATTGATGGTACTTACCCTAGCACGTGAGTGAGTCGTTGCCGCATCGGGCCTATCGTGGGCCGACGGTTCGTTGCCACCCCGCAGCTGGTTGGCCGCCATGAACTCGTGCGTCCGGTAGGCCAGTTCCGGGCATTTTTTCCTCCGCGGCAAGGGCGGTTCGTTGATCGATGCTGGTGGAGGTGTCCAAAGAAGGTACAGGATGAGAAGGTAAGAATAGAATTTAGAAAGTTAGTTTTGCTATGTTTGACGAGATTTGTCAAGCGCAACTAAGCTAAACGACTACTGCTATAGCATGGGAATATTGGAAGCAACATGATAACTAGTAATTGGGGACATTTTGCTAAAGATATTTCTATTATAATGAATAAGAAACTATGCTTAGCCAATTAGATTTTTGTGAATGTTTTAAAGATATTTGCAAACAAATATTTAAGCATTTTATACACATTAATACTAGCCGACTTATCTACATCACGAATCTATTCTGATACATGAGCTAAACATGATCCAACGGTTTCTACGCGATGCCTAATTTCTATAAATGTATGAGAATATGAGGGATTACTACGTGTTCCTATAACAGTTCAACCTGAATCAACCACTATACATATTCTACGTTTTGTAAAACTAGCCAATCGAATACAAACCAACTAAAACGAACTTCAAATTTAAAACCCGCAGTATTTCTGAATCATAAAAATGATTGAGCAGTCTTTCAAAACTTATGCTCTCTCTCTCTTCTTGGCGTAACGTCCTCATTGGGACAAAGCCTGCTTCTCAGCTTAGTGTTCTATGAGCACTTCCACAGTTATTAACTGAGAGCTTCCTCTGCCAATGACCATTTTGCATGCGTATATCGTGTGGCAGGCACGAAGATACTCTATGCCCAAGGAAGTCAAGGAAATTTCCTTTACGAAAAGATCCTGGACCGACCGGGAATCGAACCCGTCACCCTCAGCATGGTCATGCTGAATACCCGTGCGTTTACCGCCTCGGCTATATGGGCCCCAAAACTTATGCATCATACGTAAATTGCAGTCGAATTTTCGGTTATTTATGAGAACTCTTGATCAGTAAGGAAAGAAAAACAAATCGAAAACATCGGAGCAGAAGAAAAAGTTCACAAGAATGAATAGTCTGCAAATCAATTTCTCGTACAATATTTTTTCTTCATCTTATTCTTGTCGATACAACTGGGATATTGTAAGGCAAATACAAAGATACTTTATAACCAAGGAAGTCAAGGACATTTTTATTATGAAAGGTTCTTATTGCGGCCAGGAATCAAACCTATCATTCTTAGCATGTTCTTGCTGAATAACCGAGCGTTTACTGTTTTGGCTATATGGCTCCGCACCATACTCAAGTAACAATCCCATTGCTGATTGGATTTGTTTGATTTTCATTGGGGTTTTATTACAGCAATGATTAAAACTCACAGTTTTATGACTACTTTCATGGAAACCATTGATTAAATGTTTTAAAGTATACTTGAAGATATCCATAAAACCAGATTGAGTAAACAAAACTCTCCAATATGTAATCCTTCTGGCATTCATTATTACCACAATAAAACTGCTCAAACTCTCAACAGATGGCGATCCGTACGATTAGTAACGACATCTGTTGGTGGAAAAGCCGAAACTATGACACTGCTAGGTTTATTGCGGTCATCATAAAAGTAAACTTCCTTTCGTTTTATTTTCGCAAATTATGGTCGTCGCCATATTGAAGAATTAGATGTAAAATAGTTAATTTTGCTCAAATAAGCAATGTCATATCCATAACTTGCTCACATAAATAAACTCTCTCAGCTGAGGTTTCTTGTAGTTCCAGATAGTTTTACTATATTAACAAATTGATTTATTTCATTCCAATATAAGTGCATTATTTTATTTTTCTTCAACCCCAATATTCACGGTAAAATTAAATGGGCATACGCCTAGCAAAACAATAACTAATAAAATACTTAAAATGGTGGGCTTCGTGGCCGTGCGGTTAGCGGCGGAAGTCGCCAAGCGTATCGTAAGCCTTGGAGTGTCGGTTCGATTCCCGCTCCAGTCGGTGAAAACTTTTCGTCAAACGAAAAATTCATCATTGGGCCACTGGGTGTTCTGTGTGTTGTCCGTTGTCTAGTGAAAGTAACGTGTTCAGTCTGCGCAGCCTCTGGCTGAAGACGGTGTGAATTGTCTTTTATATCCTGGAGAAATTCTTAGAGAGATTTCTGAAGAAATTTTCGAAAGAATTCCAGGATAAATTCCTGGAGTAATTTCTGCAGTTATTCCTGGTGGAATTCTTAAGAGTATTCCTGGAGAAGTCCCTGAATGAAATCCTGGAGGACTACCTGGACGAATCCTGGAACTCCTGGAGAAATTCCTGGAGACATGACTGTAAGAATTCCTGGAGGAATCTCTAGAGCAACTCCTTGAGAAATCTCCAGAGGAACTCCTCTAGTATTCCCTGGAGGGACCTGTAGAGTCATTCCTGGTGGAATTTCTGGATGATTTTCTTGAAGAATCACTGGAGAACTTCAGGTACAACCCCTGGAGGAATCCCTGGTGGCATCTCAAGACGAATTTCGTAAGGTATCTCTAGAGGAATATCTAAGAATCTCTAGAGGAATTCCTAGAGGAATCCTAGAGAAAACTCCAGAAGAACTCCTTTGTAGAATCCCTGCATAAATTTCATGAGGAATCCCTGGAGGAATTTCTGGAGGATTTACTTCAAGAATTACTGGAGAATCCCTAGAGGAATCCCTGAAAGAATTTCTGGAGGAATTTCTTGAGGTATTTCTAGTGGAACACCTGGAGGAATCTCCAAAGGAATTCCTAGAGGAATCTCTAGCAGAATTTTCATAGAAATTCCTGGATGAATTCCTGTAGGAATTTTAAGATTTCACAAGGAATTCACAAGGAAATCCTGGAAAATTCCTAGAGAGGTATTCTTTGAAAAATCCCAGGGAGAAATCCAAGGAATCCCTGGAATAAAATCTGAAGAAATCCTTGTCTGCAGTAATTTCAAGACGTATTATTGAAGGAACAAATGTTTGGTATAAAATTCTTAAGGAATTCCTGGCTTATTTTTAGATAATATCTAGTAACATTTTCTGAAAGAATTTCGGGATGACATTTCTGCAGAAATACTTCAAACGATTCCAGATAAAATGATTGGAGCAATCTCCAGTGGAATTCTGGCAAGAATTATAGAGAAATCCCTGAAGAAATCTCTGAAGGAATACCTGTAGAAATACCTTAAACGATCTCTGGAGAAATTTCCGAAGAAAACCGTGAAAACAGCACTGGAACAATCACTAGAAAAACCTCTCAAGATACTCCAGGACATATCCCCAAAAAAAAGTCTGATGAAATCCCTCGATGCATTCTTGAATGAAGCTCTGGAGAAATCCATGATGGAATCATTGCAGCAAGCTTTGGAAAAAAAATCCTGGAGGAATTGTTCATACTCATATGTATAGCGAAATAATTTTTCGGCAATAGCAGTCTAAGTGGTAATCAAACACAGTTTTTGCTCTTACGTCCGACGTTTCGGTTCTTTAGTGAACCTTCTTCAACATGTGTTTTCATTTTCTGTGTTTTTCTGTTTTTTCGTTCCTATCTTGTGAAGTATTCCTGCGTATATTGCATCTAGACCCTCTGTGTCTGTTCTTCAGTTGATGCAGTTGCACACACTCCCATATTTGGAAATGTCACTACGTGAACAACAACAACTGCATCAACCGAAGAACAGACACAGAGGGTCCAAATGCAACAGACGCAGGTCGGCTGTTCGGGTTCGTTTGGAAGTTGACCATCAATGTTAACTTCTTTTTCCGATCAGCCTAGATAGCTGTGTAGTGTCGGTAGCGGTTGTCTTAATTGGCTAAGAATAACACTACGGACCGCCTGATCCAGTGGTAAGAGTCCACTAAACAGGTGACCCCTAATTCATGGTGTTATGCGGCTTTATGCTTACCGTGCCAAAGAATGAATGGTTAGGGGGGTCTAATAAAAACCTAACCACAAACGGAGCCTGTGGAGAATTAGGGCGTCCTCCACAGTATGTAGCCCTTACTGCGCTAACCGGAGCAATAGTGCAGTGGACCTTGCGTTTCTCCGAGATAATCAGTTGCCCTTCTTAAGTCTCAAATTTGAGGCTAAATAAGGGCGGGGTTATTCAAATGTTGATAATTAGCTTACATTACTGCCTATATGGGTTCGCTAAATGCGTTTTCGCCATTGGCGTTTTTCAATTGACACCGATTTGGTTCGTCGTTGATGTTTCCTTTTTGTGCTGTGATTGCGAAGAGTGTAATCCTGTCTAGTTTGGGTAGTGGCTACGGCAAGGAAACCTCAGATCAATTTTCAGTGTAAAAAGCGTATGTAGCCCAAGTGGATCTACTTCAAAAAGTTCATTTTCGTAGGCTAACTTCTGTACATATAGGTTACCTTGTGAACCCAGCTTTGCTTTTTTCATTATAAATGAACTGTCGTGCCTCAAGCATGCTATATTTTAGAATAACGTTAACAGTATGTTTCAACCTTTCCTTGTGAATGCCTTCAAGCAAGCACTTGTTTTCAGCATCTTTTCGCTGATATTTGGCATTTGAAGTAGCTCAAACATTGATTTGAGTTGCTTCAGTTTGATGGTATACTTAGGTAGTACAGTTCATGGTTAACTTAACATAGAATTGCACCTAATCCAACTCTGCATGAGCAGACCTTGTCATGAGTTGACTGATTGGCCTGTGTCAGATGAGGACCCTCCATTTGATGTTTTTGCACTTTGGAGTGTTCCTTCGCAAACTTTGCGTATTCAGGCGTCCCTGCTCTACAAGCTAGGGAACCTGTAATAATTGGTTGCGATCACATTTTATGGATAACTCGCTTCCATTGCTACTCCAAGAGAGTTTCATTATGGTTTTGTTATTACAACACCCTTCATTGTGGTATACCATAGCTCATGCTTTGAAAGAAGCTTGTCCTCTGCGGTCTGTGCGGACCGCAAGAGGCGTAATAGGTTCCTGAATGGAACTCGAACCTGTTCAAGTTCTAAATATCTTCGGATAAACCAGTCTTTTGTATAGCTACGAATCTTTAGCTTCTACCCCGAGGATTGTAGCTATAGAATCGATTTAGTGGGCACTAAAAAGCTCTGCTTACTTCAAATCTCCTGGAGCAAATGGGGCCTTGTCCTATTTTTCTCCAGAGGGATTTGAGTTTTTCAAACATGTTTTGAACTCTTGTAGTTTTCTATTGGGTATTTTCATGGCGTGAAATTACTCTGTAGTTTTATCCCTAAAGGGTGCGTGCGTTGTAAAAAGAAGGAAACAGTTCCAGATTTATCTGGTTACGTCGTTCTTTCTGAAATGCTCGAAACGCATTGTCGATTATCACATCTGTGATGTTCGTCTGGCTAACATGCCTGTTCATGTGAACTCACATGTCTCCCAATTTGGGATGTCCACAGTGACACTTTTACACAAAGTTGTATACGTTTTCAAGAAAGCACTCGCTCAAACGTAGTTTTTGCTTGGGTGATTTCTTGAATATTGAGGATGCTTTTGATGACGTGCCTTTCTATGTCATATTGAAAGTCGCATGACGTCGCAAGCTACCTCGAATGAGCTATAGGCTCTTTTTACGCTTATGCGCTTTACAGTGTCCTTTTCAGGGCACTGGTTAACCCCGTTGTGGTATGAGCTATGAGCTCTCGTTGCGCTTATGCGTTCATTTCCTCTTCTAGGGCACCCCTTCCTATTTCATCACCTTTCCGTTTCCCTATTCCCATCGCTTGTCCCATTCTCCCTCAGGTAAATGATGAAATAGGCTCATATATATGGCGATGGCACAAATGTCCCAAATGGAGGATAACGTGCCTCTGGAGCCGGCCTTCTGATACCTGATGTATAGCGAAATAATTTTTCGGCAATAGCAGTCTAAGTGGTAATCAAACACAGTTTTTGCTCTTACGTCCGACGTTTCGGTTCTTTAGTGAACCTTCTTCAACATGTGTTTACATTTTCTGTGTTTTTCTGTTTTTTTCGTTCCTATCTTGTGAAGTATTCCTGCGTATATTGCATCTAGACCCACTGTGTCTGTTCTTCAGTTGATGCAGTTGCACACACTCCCATATTTGGAAATGTCACTACGTGAACAACAACAACTGCATCAACCGAAGAACAGACACAGAGGGTCTAAATGCAATAGACGCAGGAATACTTCACAAGATAGGAACGAAAAAACAGAAAAACACAGAAAATGTAAACACACACGGAAACACAACAAACACGGATAATACACATACACACAACATAATCGAAACACCACTCACACAAGATTGAAAACGTCAATATCAGTCTCGAAAGCGTAGAGTGCAGGTGCAAGAAAAAAGCGTAGGCAGAAAGAAATCACAGAAGCGATAAAAAACAAGCTTTGTGCGATTAAGCTGCTATAAAGTTGCGAAACACAGTGTCGGGCGTAAAAATCGACACACATGCAGCACCAAAGACACCATTACAAACCATCTACAGTCACAATATGAGGCCACTACACATGTTTACAAAAATACAAACTCTTGTAAGCAGTGTTGGTAAAATCACAATCAAAGCAGACTCATGAACCGCTCCTGCGTGAGCAAACTCGCGCGCGATTCTGAATCATTTTCTCACGCGCAAGGATGGGAACACTCACTTGCAAAGAGTTACACTCACTTGAAGTTTTCTCAGCTCAGAAGCGTGCTATCAAGAAACGATGTATTGAAGACTTTTGCCTTGTGGTTTCGTCTAAAACTTTGCCGAATGGAGTAGGGGTCGCACACGCATACCGAAGTCGTGAGGGAGCTTCGAAGGCAACTCTCCACGAGGTGAATGTAAATTACACTCACCTCGTGGAGAGTTGCTTTCTCAGCTCTGTCACGACGTTGGGATTCGTGTACGACCCCTACTCCATTCGGCAAAGTTTTAGACAAAACCACAAGGCAAAAGTCGTCCATACATCATTTCTTGATTGCATGCTTCTGAGCTGAGAAAATAGCAAGTGAGTGTAACTCTTTGAAAGTGAGTGTTCCCATCCCTGCTCACGCGCGAGATTTTCATGCAAAATCTCGCTCTCACGAGTCAAGCGCTCCGAGCAGAAGGGAATAACAACAGCATAAGAAGCTGTGTTATTTTGGCAAAATAACTGAATAATAAAATAGATTATTTTTAGGTTATTACCATAACATATTGTGTTATCAACTTGTCTGTCATAAGCGGCAAAATAACAAATTCCATAACAAAAAAATGTTCCTGGAAAACCATTTCAATAACTTGTTTTGTTAGTTTCAATAACAACTTAATACAGGTCGGTCTCGATTATCCGGAGTCGGGTTCTGGTGCTTCCCAAAAATATATCTCGCAAACGGAATGATGTAAAAAGCTGAAATTTTGACTGATAAACAACCAACGTTAGCTTGACAAAATGTCAAAATTTCAGCTTCATAGAGCATTCCGTTTCCCAAATATGTGTTTGAGAAGCGGCGGTATCCGACTCCGGATAATCGAGTCCGACCTGTAACAGTGAATGCGGAAAATATTTCGAAAACAAATTTTGATATTAATATGTTATTGATAATAATCGGAGAGCAGAATTTGCTATGATATCAAACTCGTTACTAAATAAGTTATAATACTTATTATTATTTGGTTTTATATAAAATTATTCGCTTTGTCTCACAAAAATAACATGAGGTTCATCACTCTGACGTGAGTAATATTTTCAAATGATCAAAAAATACTAGGAGTATTCACTAAACAGATTAAATTGCTGCGTAAGCCATGATTTTCTTCTTATTTGAAATGTTTCATGATTTTGCGAATGAAATAATCAAAGATTGCCTTGGTGATCGCGACGTTTAATCAGTTTAATCAGTTTACGCTGTTAAGTGAATCCCCTACTGTATTCATAATTGTTTTTGGAGCACGGTTTTGAAATCAGCACGTGTACGGGGATTAGGGGCATAATGGACACCCGGGGCGAAATGTCACCAGAAATTTTTGCGATAGAATTTTTTTCTAAAACTCTAAAATTCTTCCAGAAATTTGTTGACAGATTTGGTCATGAACTTTTCCATAAATGACTCCAAAAATCTGCCAGAAATTTCGCCGAAAGTTCTTTGACGGAATCTTTCATGGATTTTCAAAGACTCCTCCAGAATCCTGCATAGAATCCCTTCAAGGGTTTCTCCAGAATTTCCTGTGATCATTAGACCTGAACTTCATCTTAAGATTTCTCTGAAAATTTCTTTGAGGATTTCACCAGAAGTTTTTCCGAAGGATTCTCCAGGAGTTTTTCAAAAGATTCTGCCAAGAATTCTAATAATTGGTCAGAAGAATTACATCCGGAATTTCTGAGAAAATTGCGCCAGTAGTTCTCCTGAAGACTTTTCCAGGGATTTATCGAAAGGTTCCTCCAGAACTTCCAAGTGCTTATCCGAAAATTATTTAAGGAATTCTTAAAAGGAGTCGTTCAGAAATTTCCTTCTTAACTGAATACAAAAATGGAACAACACAAAGGGCCAAGTCATAATTGTCGAATTGTTGCTGTGATTTTAAAACTTGCTACTGTTTTGCTATTGCTGATAAGTTGATCAATAGTACAACAATAAGTAAACTTGTACTTCAACAAAACATGTTATTTTAATGTAATTTAGTTAATGTATATTAATAGCTTGATTATAACAATATGAGATTTTCCAACAAAAATTGTTATGGAAAAGCTATGCTTTGATAATTTATTAATAACAGAACAAGATATAAAAACAGACTATGTGATTTCGTAGTTATTCATTTGATATTCTCCTCCGCTCGGGGCCGAAATCTCATTCGCTTGTAAAACGAATCCAAATCAATTTGAACGGCATTCAATGTTATTGTACGCTAGATTTGCTTTTGTTCTATCATATAATCCTAAAAACTTTGATGTAAATAATAAGAACACCAAGAAATAAAGCAATGAGTGAAATCGCGAGTCAACTCATGCATGATTTTTTCAGCGGTGAGTTTGGCGAGTCAAGAATCTCGCGTGAAACAACTCAACCATGAGATTTGAGAATTTGAGTTTTTACCAACACTGCTTGTAAGTAGGGAAAATGGGACACATGGAGGGAGAAACATCGGAAATCAACGTATATCCAAACACCTAATTTTTAGATCCCCTGGAGAAGGTTCAATAAAGAACCGAAACGTCGGACGTAGGAGCAAAAACTGTGTTTGCTTACCACTCAGACTGCTATTGCCGAAAAATTATTTCGCTCATCGAAAGTTTCAGTCGTAAACGATAGTCATACCCATATAGTTTACGGAACTAGGAACAAATCTAAAGCAGTCATTTGGATTCCTCAAAATTGCAATTTCGGCGTGCCATATTCACATATTCGGTGACCATGCTGCTTAGAAGTTATCTTAAGTCAGGCCCCCCTTGGCCCCCTCCAGAAAAACCCTAACTACGCCAATGGCAGTGGAGTATGTTAAAAGCTTCCAATAGATTGGTAGCCAAAACGGCGGCCGATGTCGGCACCAAAACCAACGTAGTTGCATGGATCAAGAAGACGAGGGCTGCCTTTGCGAGTTTAAGAAATGTAAGGAAAAAACAATCAGATTAGTCGTTCCAGGTTTTAAAATTGCTTGAAATATGCTGTTTTTCTGTCTCAGATAATTCTTGTCTCCCAAAGCTCCACTGATGATTCTTTACGATATTCCTGGTGAAATGTTCTTCTGCAAATGTTCACTTCACAAGATTTTTTCCCACAAGGTTGCTGATGCACTTTAATTCCACAAAGCTTGTCGAATTTAAATCCCCTTCAGAATTGGTCTGTTTATCTGCATTGCCATAATCTTCCCACTTGATTCTGCTGAAATCGACCCCATTTAGCACTACCAGACACCCCTGATGATGATAGCCCACTTTCCATAGCCTGTGTACAGCTTACACACATAAGTTTAAACCCAGAATCCAACACCCATAAGCATATACACAAAGGATCCCACGGAGTGCAAAACACTATTTGGCATTCACTCAACTCCGTTGTCATTTGGCACAGTGGCCAATCTGGGCGTTTCATGCCATCAGGAATTGCCTTAATTGACCTCGTTTGATGATTGCAGGATTGCGCGGAGCGAGCGCGTTGATCCTCAAATCGATGGCCAACCGTTTTCAAATTTGAACTTATAAATGGCATCATTGGCCGTCCAGGAGGGATGAACAGCTTGTGGGTTGAAGATTTTTGTTTTAAGCGTTTGGAGATAAAGAGCTTATGTTCCAATTCGCCATCAATTTTTCGATACAACCGGTCACATGATTGATTTATTTTCTTTCCGTCAGATGATGGACGCTCCCGGTTCAACTTGGTATCTCGACTCACCGAACAACGATCCATCAAAACAACCAACCCGGCTTAGCCGGTGGATCCATAAGGGCGATGAGCCGCCTAGTTGCAGCTATTTTCCAGACCCATTTTGTTGCCGTTGCTGTCATCACGCATATTTCTCATGTGTGGAGCTATGAATATGGGCTTTTACATACCAACCACGTCACCATACTGTAGGCACCGTGTTCATTGCATACACAGTAGTGTGTGCGAAAAATTCACGATAAATTGAGCTATTTGGGTTTGGCGTCCGACGATAAAAATCCACCCATGTTTGGGATTATGCCTGCGTCGTGATGGGTTGTTAAAAATCTGAATAATTCACTAGGTGGTGGATCGGCTTTTCTTGTGGACCATCTTTTCAATGATAGTATTTTCGACATAATAACTTTTTATTACGTCAAATATGCGAATTGCTGGATTTACGATAACTTCTTGCTGGGCATCACCATAAGTAGTTATACAGATAAATTTACTAGAACCTACTTTTTATTACGTCAAATATGCGAATTACTGGATTTACGATAACTTCTTGCTGAGTATCACCATAAGTAGTTATTCAGAAAAATTTACTAGAACACTGCATCACGCCTGTTTTCTTTTGTAAATTGAAGAAGGAGCGACACCAGTGTAATCACATTGTTTTATTTTTAGTATTTTTTCTTGGAATCGTTTCAAGCTAGATAAAACATTGTACTTAATTAAACATTTATTGTTACTGATTAAATAAAAAAACATGTTTAAGGTTATAACATTGTATATCAATACAATCGTTTTTAAAGAAAATAGAAATTCCACTCTTTCTAAGGACTGGAATTGATGTAGAGATGAGTTTTCTTGCACCTTGAATGATAAGGAAAGTGTGAACATGAAGCAAAATCCTTCTTTATGGCTTACATACAAACCTGATAGAACGTGAATGACGACATCCATGTCGTAAAATTGGAAGGATGTGCTATTATTTCACATAGTCACGCATCATTATTATATGATGCAGATGGAGCTTTTCCAGGTACGCTGGCATAGAGACTGTCACAACTTATTTTTGAAACCACGAGTCAGAAAAAAGCAATGATGTGCGTCATTCGTAACTCTTTCAACTCTGCAAAAATGAATCATGTTACCTACTATTCAGTAGGACATTAATTTATAAATGTACTATTTTTCAAATCAATCAACTTCGATGAACGTGAAAAAAAATCATCGACCACGCTTTTAACAATCGAAATGAATTAGACCTGCAGCCGTCGAGTGTTCTCCACTGATACACACCAGGTTTCACTGGCGTATAGCAGCATAGATTTCACGATCGAGTTGATAATTCTGATTTTGGTGCGCCGACTAATCAGGTTGTTTTTTCATACATTTCTTAAACTTGTAAAAGCAGCCCTCGCCTTCTTGATCCGTGCACCTATGTCGATCTTGGTGCCGCCAATTTAAATGATATGCCGATGAAACCTGAACATATCAGCTTTCAACATTCTCCATTGATTGCCCAGCTACCATAAAGCTGGAAGGGTTGACCGTGTTAACATCCAACGATTTGGTCTTGTTGACGTTGTTGATGGTAAGACCTGTCGCTGAGGAGCGATTGGCGAGTTTTCTCTGCATATCAGAGCACCGTTGAGCTAGAAGAGCAACGTCATTAGCCAGTTCGAAGTCATTTAGGTGGTTCATGGTAATGGGTTGCCACAGCAATCCACGATTTGGTTCACGGTCAATCGCAACTACCAGGACCTCGTCGATTACGATGAGGAACAGTAGCGGTGATAGTATACATCCTTGCCTCACTCCAGCAACGACCCGGATGGGATCGGACAAAACACCGTGGCTTCTCATATGTTTCCGTGATTAAGACGGTCGAAAGCTTGTTCGTAATCAACGTACATCAGGTAGAGAGACTCTTGGAATTCATTGATTTGATCCAGAATGATACGGAGCGTGACAATAAGGTCCACACAGGATCGCCCGGCACAGAATTCTGCTTGCTGCCGTCAGAGAGTTGCGTCAATCTTCTCCTGTATCCGGTTAAGGATCACTTTGCAGGGGAGAACAGTAACACGATGCCCCGCCAATTATCGCATATAATCAGGTCACCCTTTTTGGGTACCTTTGCTAAGACGCCTTGCATCCAGTCGGCCGGAAACGACGCGGTTTCCCGTATGTTGCAAAATAATTGATGCAGTAGTCAGCTTTGAGCATCTCAGCTGATATGCGATCGACCCTTGGGGCCATGTTCGATTTCATCCAAGGGATGACTTTTTCTGTCTCCTGCACTGATCGGTGTTGACACGGGTAATGGCGATTCATGCTGAGGTGTTGATGGTGGGGCCTGGAAACTTGAAAAAGGTTTCCAAAAGTGCTCGAACCAGCGTTTGAACTGGTCAGCCGGGTCGGTCAGTAACCCTCTAGACGTGGCTTTCACGGGCATTGTAGTATTCATTTTGGTCCCGCTGAGGCGACGTGAAATATCGTAGAGAATACGGATGTCGCCGGTGTTTGCGGCTTTCTCGCCTTCGTCAGCTAGGGAGTCTGTCCACGCTCTTTTGTACCGTCTACATGAGCGTTTCACTTCCTTCTCGAGAGCTGAATAGCGCTGACGGGCTACGGCTTTGGCTCCTCGTGTTTTCGCTTGCTCTATCGCGGCTTTGACGTTCCTTAGCTCCTCTATCTTCTTCCTGGTAACATCTGTGAACCACTGCTTTATCCGGGCGCGTAGCTCAAATAAACTATTCTCGCCAGTGGCGATGAAGACATTCTTGATGCGCTCCATCGATCTTCTACGCTTCCACCTTTTGGAATATCCGCAGCCGGTTCTCCAGCTCCTCGACGAAGGATCTTTTCACCGCAGCGTCTTCCAGTCGGCATGTGTTGAACCAGCGTACGATTTTCTCCACCTGTTGATGGATCCTAGCAAGGCGTAGTCGGATCTCGCCGATTAGGAGATGATGGTCGAACGCAATGTCGGTGCTACGTTTGTTCCGCACATCAAGAAGGCTCCGTTTGCATTTTCAGCTAATGCATATGTGGTCGACTTGATTTTCCGTGACGCCATCACGGGAAACACATGTCATGGTCATGGTCGATAAGAAAAGAACGATCCCGCAATCACCATGTCATTGTTGCCACAAAACTCTGCAAACAGCTTTCCGTTTTCGCTCATTTCTCCGTGACCATGGCGTCCCATGGCGTGCTCATAGTCTGAGTTATTGGAACCAACTTTCGCGTTGGAGTCACCCATAAGGATCTTGATATCACCTTTCGGGATCTGGTCCACGATAGCATTCAGTTGGATGTAAAAGTTCTCTTTGTCCTGCAATTCGGCAGCATTGGTTGGCGCGTAACATTCGATCATGGTCGCAGCCGGAGAAGGTGTCATCGTGGTTGAAGAACCAAAGGACGAACGAAAGGTCGTGATTCAGCAGTGCAGGGTCGTCTGCAGGCAGAGTCAGGTATCGAGGAATTGAGAAACGATGAAGTTAAAGCAAAGCAGATATGTCTGCGCAGAGTCATGAAAACGAAGACTGCGCAGTATTTTTCAAGCAATCAAAGCAAACATCTCCAAAAATCTGCCCAATAGCTGCCTGGTAATTCGATTCACGAGATCTGCCGAGATTAGACGGAAATCCTGAGGAGTAACTGAAGAGAACTCGCTCATGTTACTTTCGCCCTTAGTTAAACTCAATCTAATTGATAACTGGTTTTGTTATCAATTAGTTATTATTTTTTTTATCGACCAAAATAGTAAAAATCTATTTTACCGACATCGTCAGCAATTAAAAAAAGTTTGTTATAATTGACAACCAATGTTTTCAACTATTGCGCCCAGGCAGGTCTCGAACCCTGATCGAGTGATTGGCGATCGCAGCCTATAGCCCCTATACCAACGGGACTCAGTGAAAGTGAGAGTAATTGAATGTTACGCTTTCGTACAACAGCCGCATTGAAGATAAAAAGCGGAATCTTTTTTAAGATTTGAGGTTCATCAGACTCTCAGTTTTGGGAAAGCTGCGATATATTCGTTTTTTTTTTGTGGAGCGGACCTGGTGTGATGGTTAGAACATTTGACTATCACGCCGAGGACCTGGGATCGAATCCCACTTCCGACAAACTCGCAAAAAATGTGAGTTCTTCCTTAAGGAAGGGAAGTAAAGCGTGGTTCCCGAGATGAACTAGCCTAGGGCTAAAAATCTCGTTAATACAGAAAAAAAAAATATTCGTTCGGAAGCAGATAACATATTTTGTTATCATTTAGTATTTTTATGTTATTGCGATAGACCAAAATTATCTATAACTTAATTTGTTATTATCTGGTTATCATCAATTGGAAAAGATGATTACAAAAATAATAAAATAATAACACCGATAACACAGTTTATTATCTAAGTGATATCACTTTGTTATCCGCCTTAGCTCGGGATTATAGCACAAAGCAAAGGAAAACTATTGAATAGATCGTCTTTCCAGGTAAGCTGACCATACTGATCAAAACGACTGTGTGTGGCGGAGAAAAATGAACCACGATCTCGCCGCACCCTACGGCGAACTCAGCATGCAGAAGGTGATCCAAGTCGGTAGGATACGGTGGGCAGGGTATGTTGCCCGACAACAACCCTGCAAAGTGGGTGTTCGCTACTGATCCGGTTGACACAAGAAGACGTGGAGCACAGAGAGCATGATGGGTGTACCAGGTAGTGCGTGATCTAGCAAGCGTTGGGAGCGAACGAAGATGGCAAGAAGAATCCACAAACCGAGTACAGTAATCAATAAGTCGGTACCTGGGAGAGCAACGAGAGTTTCCAGGGGCGTTTTGAGGAGCTTCTATGGGTTCCAGGTGGTCAGGGGCATTTCAAGGGAGAGTCAGAATGTTTAAGGGTGTCCCAGGGGCATTTCAGGGGATCTCAGGAGCACCAGAAAGGTTATTGTGGATCGCAAGGGCGTTTCAGGGACGATTCCAGGGGTCTCAGGGACGGTTCAGGGAGATTTACGGGTCTCAGTGGATACTACAAGATTTTAGGGACGTTTCAGAACGTCAGGGAAGGACGCATGAGTAACACTGAGACATTTCAGGGGTCTCAGGGGTTTTCATGGTGTCTCATAAACGTTTCAAAGGGCCTCAGAAGGTACCATGACGTCTCAGGGGCGTTTAAGGGGATCTTAGGAGTGTTTAAAAGGGCCTTAGGGCGTTTTAGAAGGCATCAAGGCATTTCAGTGGGTGTGAAGGAATTTAACCTTCGAGCAGCCCATTTAACGGAACTAGCTGAATAACAGTTTCTTAAGCTAAAGTTTACTTAGGAGTAGTTTGTTCCACTTTTGAACAGCAATAATGTTTGTTGGGAGTAGCATCTTCGGCCACCCTCAGCGACACCACGAACACGGTGTGTACAAAACGCGAGCTTTTTTCAAGGTGCGTATACTGAGTACACGACGCGACCGCTCCCGGGTTAAGAAGAGTTTAAGAAGATCTCAAGGATGTTTCAGAGGGTCCCTGGGAAATTTCAAAGGATCGCAGGAGCGTTTCATGGGGTCTCAAGAGATTTCAGAAGGTTTCAGGAGGTTCCAGAGGGGTGCTCTTGCAGAGATGGAAAATAATGAACATTGCAGCTGAGCAGGCACAAATCAAAATAAACCTACTCGTGAACAACCGGGGCCAGAGAATATTCGCGCTTCTTTACTCTTGAGTAAACGAAGCTGGTAAGCACTCGCCTGTGATTCACAAAGCTTCTTTGAGCTTTTTGCATGTTGATGAAAAACGCATTTGCACGACTGGCAGTGCTGCTTTTCAGGAACAACGAAGCATAAATCATTAGTTTATGATGGATAATCACTGGATTTGTTATTATAACCATACTAATATGCACTTCCCGCACTTCTACTAGTTCTTCAAGAATAAATACTCATGAGTGTTTTGGTTTTCGTTTTCCTTCCTACTCACGAAGCAGGCGGGTGCGAATTAACTCACACACTGTTAACTCTCGGAATCATGAGTAAGCCTTGCGTTGGCTTTTCACTCGCGAATTGCTCCACGATGAGAACAATCCCACACAGAGTGTAAAATTCTGTGACATATAATGCACAAAGCCGGAAGGATACGGTGGGCAGGGCATGTTGCAAGAATGCCGGACAACAACCCTGCAAAGCTGGTGTTTGCAACTGATCCGGTTGGCACAAGAAGGCGTGGAGCGCAGAGAGCACGATGGGCGGACCAGGTGGAGCGTGATCTGGCGAGTGTTGGGCGTGACCGAGGATGGAGAGCTGCAGCTGCAAATCGAGTATTATGGCGGCAAATTGTTGATTCAGTATTATTATGAATTTGATGTGAACTAAATAAATGAAAAATGAATGAATGCACATAATTGGAGCGTGGGATATCACAGAAGTTTACATGACATATCATGTAAATCCCATAAAATGCCATGTAAACTTCCATTATATGTCATGTAATTTAGCATGACTCAAAGTCTTTACATGACATATAACACTAATTTACATGATACATCATGTAAATTCACAGAGAACAGACATCAAAGTCCAGTTCCGAAACTGTGTAAGGAATTTAACGGCCATTTGAAATCGGCAACACAAGTGGCAATAGCGTGGCGCTGCAATCGGTTAATTTCCCATACTAATTTAATTCACCACTTGAAATGATTCAATTCACCACTGACTGTGGCAATATGGTGTTTGGTGGCGTTAGTGTTGTCATCGTGTATTGGTTTGCACCCTTACTCAAGTAAAGATTCAAATCCTTACACAACTTGCCGAATGAAATTTGTTCTAGCCTGGATGTCTGTTCTCTGTGATGCAAATCATCATAACATCAAGTATACGTTACTAAAATGAAGTTTACATGACGTGTAAACCTCATTACTTTTATCTGTGCATCACTGTGCTCTTGGAGATCTAAGGGTCGTTCTGTGGGGTATTAGGGGATCCCGAGGGGTTCCATGAGGTCTCTGAGTGTTTCAGCAGGTTCACGGGGGCTCAGAGGCGTTTCAGGGGATTCATAGGCACATCTAAAAGGGTTCCCTCTAAAACAAATCTCAAACCCCGTGGAATCCCCCTGGAATGCCTCTGAAGCGCACCTTAAACTCCTTGAAACCATCTTAAGCCATCCAAAACACTCCTGAAACTCTCACGAGCCTCCTCCTTTTAAGTAGGCTCCCGGAAATCCTAGTATTTATGCAAATTCCAATATATGAATGCTTTTATTTCAATTTTTGACGTGTACTTTAACTTAATTTTAATTTTACACCCCAGCCCAGGGTATAAGGTTTCAGTGATATTGTGCAAATAAATGTACGTAAGATAAATAATAATAAGAATAATAAAAGAAATTATTCCGGGGAGTCTCAGGAGGTTCCAAAGACACCTCAAAGCGGCTTCAGGAAAGGCGGTTTTAAAGAGGGTTCGTGGGGGTCTCGATGGATTTTATATGAATTCCTGCCTAGGTGCTTTAAGGCATGTCAGGCGATTTCACAACCGAGGCTTGAGCTCCCGGAGGCTTGAGGGGGCTTGGGATGACTTTGAGAGAAGCAACCGGAGGTTTCAGGAGGCTTTTTGGTGATTAAAGGGCTTCGGGGTTTTACAGGTGAGCTCTTAGATGGGGTTTCATGTAGGTTTTTAGGCATTTCAAGGTAATTCAGTGATTTTCAGGTAGGTTACGACTTTTTTGGCATCAGCAATAGTTTAAGAGGTCTCCAAGAGGTTCCAGAGGGGTATATACGTGTTTCACTTTCTATAAAACATAGCAATTAGTAACAAGTGTCTCCGTTCCATGACTTCAATGTAGACTCAAGCTGTTCATTAATGTCTGGCAATGTTTTTAAAACGCTGCACAGTATGCGTGGCCGCATCAAAGTTTGTAATGGTTCTCCGATGATTTGCACACATTTGCACACATCGTCTAAATATTATGGAAGTAGTCAATTCTATCATTTGATGAAAGAATGGTTGTGTATGTACAAACTACCTTGGGTTCAATCGAAACAACGGCATAGGCTTTGGCGATTTTACCAGAAATCATCCTCTTCACGGCTTGTATGACGCTAGTTTGAAATTATAAATCCTATACTTCCTCGACTATTTCTGCTGAACACTCTATGGTAGCTATCAAGTGGAGGATCACTTCGAGTGTGTTTTCGCATCGGTAAATAGATTAGGCATAGGTGGTCAAATTGAAGTCCACAGCCTGTGGAACCTCTTACGCTACATGAGGTCAAAAAGGCAAGCCAAGAGCTGAAATATTCCGACAATGACCAGAGGTTCTCATAACATTTCTCACGTAACACTTGGGATGATACAATTTGAAGAAGATTTAACTGGTACTTGGCATTATTTGTCGTTTTTACAAAAAGGGATACAGGGCACTAGAGTGTGCCGATTACCAAAATCATGTACCGTACTATGTTCAACAAATTGAGGTAGCAAAATTTAGGCTTGGTTGGTGGATTTTTTTTCCTTCCCTGTTGGGGAAAATAAGCCACTGCGTCCAATAAGTTGAACTTTTGTGACATACCAAGCCACTTTTCGTAAAAACCAGGACAAAAAAGGACGTGAGGGTATTGAAAGCTGGAAGTAGCACTTCTATGAACATGTGAACGGCACGGAAAACATAGACACTTGTGACCAAGATGGTGCGGTGGAGGAAACTATTACATCATTGATGCACAGGATGGGAACGGAATGTGGGAAAATTGCAGCTGAGCAGACACATACGAGTAACTAACCAACTCCCCAACTAACAATGTTGCTGTATAAGAGCCTATGCGAGCTTTCTTCCAAGAGCGTTTGCTCCATCAGCTGTTATGCAGCTACTTTTGTTAGTTGGAGAACAACAGGGATCCGAGAAAACTTCTTCATTCGCAAACAAACGTAGCAATTACGCACTCGTTTGTGATTCGCAAAACGCTTAGAGCTTGTTACAGTTTTTTAAGTATGGTAAGTAGAGTGTATTTATTGATTTGTGGCTTCGATTAGTCTTATGAAAAATATTTTCGAGTTGATGGAAAAATATGATGGTTTTTTACTACTTAACATCATCAATTGTTTCTTCGCCAACACTTACGTACTTCATTTATATTGCCTATGTATCGAGCCATTTCTTGTCTACTATCTGTTTACATTAGGTTCATTTAAGAGTACCTACTAAAATAGAAAACTTATGACAACCAGCTGAACTCCGTAGAGGCAAAGGCAAATGTTTGCCTTTACAAAGCCAAGCGACTGTAGGTACCCGGAGAATAAAGTCAAAATGTCAAACATCGTCGCTTCCTGATGGAGCAGTAACCTATCGTGCGGCGGAAGAAGCCCACCCACATGTCATGTCTCGTCTATTCCAGACGGGCAAACTTTTCTCCGCATGGCGTTCCAACAGCGTAGTTTAGTCCCATCTAACTAAAAGGAGGAAATTTTGACATGGATTAAATGATGCTTGGCGCCGCCGTCGCCGCCGCTTTCCAAGGCGGCCGTACACGATTGATGATAATGAGTTCCTGCAAATGTTGACAACAATGAGGATCACCATCTTTTTGATTCGAAGTGAAACATGGCATCTCCAGAGCAGTGCAGTCAACGGATAGAGAGGCTGACTGTAAATTTTGACGACTGACGTTGATTAGATTGATGTCACCGATAATGAAAATACGCTGATGAGTGTTCGCGTGGCGGAAGGTCTGTTAAACAGTATGTCTTCTACATCTTCATCTTGGAACCTTCCAACTGGGATAAACTCTGGTCTTCTACGAACACTTCCACACTGCCCATAATTGCATAGTTGACGTAAGCGCCACTGTAGTTTTTAACACACTTTTGAAATTTTAACAATTATTAATAAAAAGTTTATGTTTTTTTCCACGTTGATATCTAGCTAGTGATTAGATCTTGTGCACTATTGAATAAAACTAGTCACAATTATGCACATTTGATAGATATTAGCTTGTGAGTGCTGTCATTGTCAATGGTGGTTACGTCAACTATGCGATTATGGGCAGCACAGTGCGCTGCCAAAATAGTGTTGCAAGCACGAAGATATGTACTCTATGCCCAAGGAAGTTAAAAAATGCCCATTACGAAAAGTTTCTAAACTAACAAAGTCCGAGGATATAAAAGGTGAATGGATTTCATCTGTATTGAACCAAAATGTTTCGTTCAAAATACTCAAACATTAGATCCTTTCAATTACCTCTGACAGCCAAGGGACTACGAAAAAAGCTCCACCATGACAATAAACTTCGCTAAATCTGTCGGAACCCAGTCATGGAACGCAGAGGAAAAAAGAACTTTTCGATACACGCCTTTCTCATTTATGGTACAAGTTGTCTGGAACATCGGTTGGACCCACATGTGTGGATGATGTAACTATAGGAAGTCGGATGGTACGAAAGCGTGAGGGATCCATCTATCCATCCATCGACGACCAGACGTGTTGGTGTTACATCATCAATCACTTATTATGGCACGGCGAATCGAATGGGATGATTGGCGCAAAGTTTTCCGAAGTGCCGTTGTTGACGGACGGCGACGACGTCAGCGTAGTCGCCATTCCACCATTATTGTCGATATCGAATCCAAATGGGAAGAACAAATAACACCGGTCGCTGAACCGATTGGCGATGTGGGTGTTTCTTCTGGAAAACACTTGGAAATGAGATAATTAATTTGATGTAAGGGGCAAACGAAATTCACGGTTCAATACTTCTTCATGGCTGAATGAATATAAGAAGACATCCTGTTCCAGGAAAATAAGTCTAGTCTAGTCTAGTCTAGTCTAGTCTAGTCTAGTCTAGTCTAGTCTAGTCTAGTCTAGTCTAGTCTAGTCTAGTCTAGTCTAGTCTAGTCTAGTCTAGTCTAGTCTAGTCTAGTCTAGTCTAGTCTAGTCTAGTCTAGTCTAGTCTAGTCTAGTCTAGTCTAGTCTAGTCTAGTCTAGTCTAGTCTAGTCTAGTCTAGTCTAGTCTAGTCTAGTCTAGTCTAGTCTAGTCTAGTCTAGTCTAGTCTAGTCTAGTCTAGTCTAGTCTAGTCTAGTCTAGTCTAGTCTAGTCTAGTCTAGTCTAGTCTAGTCTAGTCTAGTCTAGTCTAGTCTAGTCTAGTCTAGTCTAGTCTAGTCTAGTCTAGTCTAGTCTAGTCTAGTCTAGTCTAGTCTAGTCTAGTCTAGTCTAGTCTAGTCTAGTCTAGTCTAGTCTAGTCTAGTCTAGTCTAGTCTAGTCTAGTCTAGTCTAGTCTAGTCTAGTCTAGTCTAGTCTAGTCTAGTCTAGTCTAGTCTAGTCTAGTCTAGTCTAGTCTAGTCTAGTCTAGTCTAGTCTAGTCTAGTCTAGTCTAGTCTAGTCTAGTCTAGTCTAGTCTAGTCTAGTCTAGTCTAGTCTAGTCTAGTCTAGTCTAGTCTAGTCTAGTCTAGTCTAGTCTAGTCTAGTCTAGTCTAGTCTAGTCTAGTCTAGTCTAGTCTAGTCTAGTCTAGTCTAGTCTAGTCTAGTCTAGTCTAGTCTAGTCTAGTCTAGTCTAGTCTAGTCTAGTCTAGTCTAGTCTAGTCTAGTCTAGTCTAGTCTAGTCTAGTCTAGTCTAGTCTAGTCTAGTCTAGTCTAGTCTAGTCTAGTCTAGTCTAGTCTAGTCTAGTCTAGTCTAGTCTAGTCTAGTCTAGTCTAGTCTAGTCTAGTCTAGTCTAGTCTAGTCTAGTCTAGTCTAGTCTAGTCTAGTCTAGTCTAGTCTAGTCTAGTCTAGTCTAGTCTAGTCTAGTCTAGTCTAGTCTAGTCTAGTCTAGTCTAGTCTAGTCTAGTCTAGTCTAGTCTAGTCTAGTCTAGTCTAGTCTAGTCTAGTCTAGTCTAGTCTAGTCTAGTCTAGTCTAGTCTAGTCTAGTCTAGTCTAGTCTAGTCTAGTCTAGTCTAGTCTAGTCTAGTCTAGTCTAGTCTAGTCTAGTCTAGTCTAGTCTAGTCTAGTCTAGTCTAGTCTAGAAGGAATGGAAGGAATGGAAGGAATGGAAGGAATGGAAGGAATGGAAGGAATGGAAGGAATGGAAGGAATGGAAGGAATGGAAGGAATGGAAGGAATGGAAGGAATGGAAGGAATGGAAGGAATGGAAGGAATGGAAGGAATGGAAGGAATGGAAGGAATGGAAGGAATGGAAGGAATGGAAGGAATGGAAGGAATGGAAGGAATGGAAGGAATGGAAGGAATAGAAGGAATGGAAGGAATGGAAGGAATGGAAGGAATGGAAGGAATGGAAGGAATGGAAGGAATGGAAGAAGTGGACGGAATGGAAGGAATAGAATCCGGTCTAGTCTAGTTCGATTGACAGAGTGTAATTTGTTTTCGTTCACAGATTTAGGGGCTGTCCATAAACCACGTGGTCATTTTTTTGGGACTTTTCGACCCATGAAAGATTCATTACAAAAAGATATAAGGGTTTGAGAATATGGTTCTCAGTGACATGTATGATAATAAAACCAAAAGACCAACTGTATTCGATAATAACAATTCAAAAGTGTTAATTGTAGCATCGCTACACATGACGTATTCATTTCTAGTTGCAACGTGATCAATTTTTCTCCGCAATTATTAAACTGTCGTTCCCATCCCACAGCGCAATCATGGCAAGTTCCATTGGATAGAAACCTTCTTTCGGATAGCTTAGAGAACGAGCAACATTGGGGAAGTTGAGCGAGCACAGCCACGAGATTGATTTCAGAAAACGCCAAGCAGCAAAAACCGCAATCAAGAAAAGCATCAAGCTAGAGATTGAGGAAAACTAAGGATGGGGGTAAGCAGTTGGAATGCATACATACTCTATACACTCATTACAACACATCGAGGGGATAGGGTTCGGTCGTTTGGATAATGCGAAGGGAAGGAAATTTTTAAGCAAGTATGTAGGATAACATAAAATTTCGAACAGCACAAGTACTTCAACACATAGAGGGTTAGGAAAAACGGGGAATTTCACACAGCCATCATCATCATCTGTAGCGTAAGGGAAATTATAATCACTCAAAAATTCACAGAATGCTAGCGAAAAGCACGTTCGATGCAGGCAGGGGTTTGGGGTTGCAAGGGGATGCAGAGAGAAGAGGCACAGGCAGCATTACAAAAAAACGGGGGGATGGTTGCAACAGCAGAGCGATAGAACAGGAGAATTTTCCCCACCTTCGATAAATTTATCATCCTCCGTCGATTTGGAGAAAAAGTGATCCACCTTGGAGCTGGCTGTAACGTGAAGGTGGATGTTCAAGGGGATTAGAAAGAGAGATCGTTAGTAATAGATAGATGTTAAGTTGCAAAAACAAAATGAATGAAAATTCAAGATAGAAATGGAAAAAAAATAAACGTAGATCCATAGTAGATAAAACTGAGTGTATCCTTCAGATGGAAGACCATTATCTGGTAAATATCAATTCGATGGTAAGACCCTTATTTTCGGCTCACTTTCAAACTTCAGATATCCCTCTAAAAACTACTCCAGGAAAAGATCAGGGAAATCCTCCAGCAATTCCTCCAGCAATTTCTCCGAGAATTCTTTCATGAAATCCTACGAACATTTCTTCAGGAATTCCTCGGAAAATACCTCCAGGAATTCCTCTGGAACTTCCTCCAGGAATTCTTCTGGAAGTTCCTCCAGGAATTCCCCTGGAAGATCCTCCAGGAATTCCTCCAGGAATTTCTCCAGGAATTCCTCTAGGAATTTCTCCAGGAATTCCTCTAGGAATTTCTTCAGGAATTCTTCTGGGAATCCCTCCAGCAATTCTTCTGAAATTTCCTCCAGGAAGTTCCTCCAGGAGTTCCTCCAAGAATTCCTCTGGGAATTTCTCCAGGAATTCCCTGAAAGTTCCTCCAAAAATTACTCAGAAAGTTCCAATTAAGCAAGTTCCAGCAATTTCTCCGAGAATTCTTTAATGAAATCCTACGAAAATTCCTCCAGGAATTCCTCTGGAAATTCCTCCAGGAATTCCTCTGGAAATTCCTCCAAGAATTCCTCTGGAAATTCCTCCAGAAATTCCTCTGGAAATTCCTCCAGGAATTCCTCTGAAAATTCCTCCAGGAATTCCTCTGGAAATTCCTCCAGGAATTCCTCTGGAAATTCCTCCAGGAATTCTTCTGGAAATTCCTCCAGGAATCCCTCTGGAAATTTCTCCAGGAATTTCTCTGCAAATTCGTTCAGGAATTCCTCTGGCAATTCCTTCAAGAATTCCTCTGGAAATTCCTCCAGAAATTCCTCTGGAAATTTCTCCAGGATTTCTCTGGAAATTCCTCCAGGAATTCCTCTGGAAATTCCTCCAGGAATTCCCCTGGCAATTCCTTCAGAAATTCCTCTGAAATTCGTTTAGAAATTCCTCTGAAAATTCCTTTAGAAATTTCTCTGAAAATTCCTTCAGGAATTCCTCTGGAAGTTCCTCCAGGAATTCCTCTGGAAGTTCCTCCAGGAATTCCTCTGGAAGTTCCTCCAGGAATTCCTCTGGAAATTCCTCCAGGAATTCCTCTGGAAGTTCCCCCAGGAATTCCACTGGAAATTCCTTCAGGAATTCCCCTGAAAATTGCTTCAGGAATTCCTCTGGAAATTCCTTCAAGAATTATTCTAGAAATTTCTCCAGGAATTCCTCTGGAAATTCTCTCAGGCATGCCTCTGGAAATTCCTCCAGGAATTTCTCTGGAAATTCCTTCAGGAATTCCTCTGGAAATTCCTTCAGGAATTCCTTCAGGAATTCCTCTGGAAATTCCATCAGGAATTCCTCTGGAAATATCTTCAGGAATTCCTCTGGAAATTCCTTCAGGAATTCCTCAGGAAATTCCTTCAGGAGTTCCTCTGGAAATTCCTTCAGGAGTTCCTGTGGAAGTTCCTTCAGGAGTTCCTTTGGGAATTCCTCTGGATATTTCCCTGGGAATTTCTTCAGGGATCTCTCTGGGTATTCCTTCAGGAATTTCTCTGGGAATTCCTTCAGGAATTCTGCTGCGAAATCCTTCATAAATTCCTCCAAAAATTCTTCAGAAAATATTTCCAGAAATCGCAGGAAATATTGTCTGGAATCACTTCTGAAATTACTCTGGGAATCCTCTTGGGAGTTTATTTAGAATCCCTCCAGGGATTCTTCCTGGAATTTCTCTGGGAAATCCTCCAAGAATTTCATCTGGGGACTACTTCAGGAATTCCTCTGGGAATTCTTCTAGGAATTCGTCTGAAATTATCTTTATGAATTCCTCTTGGAATTCCATTGGGAATTCCTCCTGGAATTCTTCTAAGAACTCCTCCAGGAAATCGTCCAGGAATTTCTCAAGGAAATCCTTCGAGAATTATTTTAGAGATTTCTCTAGTAATTGCTCTATGAATTTATAGAGTAGTTGCTTTGGGAATTCATCTAGGAATTTGTCTTGGAATTCCTCTGAGAATTCTTCGGGGATTTCCTCTACGAATTCCTCTGGGGATTCCTCAAGAAATTTCTTCAAGATTTCTTTCTGGATTTCCTCCCAAAAATCGTCCAGGAAATGTTCTGGGAATAACTTTAGGAATTCCTCTGGAAATTCCTTTAGAATAGCCTTTAGAAATTCCTCTACACATTCTTCCATGAATTTCTCTGGGAAGTCCTTCAGGATTTACTCGGTAAGTCATTTCGAAGGTCCTCCTGAAATTTCTCTAAGAACTCCTTTAGAAATGGTGATAGCTTGGATAGGTTTAATCAATTATTAAAGTTTTTTAGGATCCTGCTCTACTTCAGTACAAAAAGCTAACTCAAATCCAAAACCGTCAGCAAAACAAAACTCCCGATCAAGTACTACATAATTGATAACTTTGCTTGTACATAAATTCCAATTACACTCCGCCGAAGAACTCTTTTTTGTGAAAAGCCAAACCCCGTTCTTGTCCCAAACAACCCCCAGCGTGCCGGAGAAAGCCGAAACAATCAATTCTGGTGCATTAATAATTCCCATTTCATCCATTCACCCACTGCACTACTGAACCAAACCTGAACCGAACCGAACTCGGTCCCGCGGTCCTGGTGTTCCCGTTTCGTGACCGCCTTTCTTCTACCCCCTCTACGGAACCGAACAACAACCTAACCAAAGCCATCCCATAAAACACTACAGTAAGAAATACACTTTTATGACCGTTTGGAACCAAACCGGGGAGTCGGCGTTCGGCGTCTCCGTTCTTAACCTAGGGGGAAAATCCCATCCCCATCCCCTTCGGTTCCCGTTTATATAACTTTTCCGGTGGCGTCGGTGGCGTCTGAGAGCCGGTTAGTGCAACAAATCGCGCGGTTATGTCACACACCATCGGTTTAGGGGCTGTTCATAAACCACGTAGACTTTTTGGGGGGAGGGGGGGTTTGGCCAAAGTCTACGCTCCATACAAATTTCAAAATTTTTGTATGGACAAAAGTCTACGAGGGGGGAGGGGGGGGTCTGAGATTGCCAATTTTTGGTCTACGTGGTTTATGAACAGACCCTTAGGGTTGGATTCACCACCGCACCGCTAGTAAAGATCTTAACGATTCAATTTTCTTTTTCCGGGTTTGGAGTGGAGCGGTGGGTATAGCGCCAAAAGGGACACCAAACCACGCTTTTCCAAGTAACACTCCAATCGCGCGGGTGGCAGTAGGTACCTAAAGTGCGACACTAACGAATGATGACAGACGGATGAATGGATGGATGGAGGTGAAACTAAATTGAACAGACAAGTGGATGGTGTGGAATGGGTCTGTGCTGTTTAGTCTGGAATCGGGCTTGCTTTTCTGTTGGGGTTGTTGGTACTGTAAACCTGTATACAAGGGGATATCAATCGATTGAGCAACGATCACTACACACACGGGGTAACCTTTTCTTAAAACTTCGGTGGAAATTGGAACTTTTTCCAGCCTCACTCTCACTTCAGTCCTGAACAATTTAAAGAACAAAATGATCAAGTACACACAAACCCTCATTAAGGTAGAATCCATTAAAGTAAACTCCATGAAACTTCCTCCATTTAAGAAACGCAATTTAAACCCGAGCAGAAGAGAAAAACAACAGCATAACAAAATGCGTTATTTTGGCAAAATAACTGCATAACGGAAGTAGTAATTTTCATGTTATTAACATAACATATTGAGTTATAAACTTGGCTGTCATAAGCGGCAAAATAACAAGTCACATAACAAAAATTTGTTCCTGAAAAATCAATTTAATAACATGTTTTGTTAGTGGCAATAACAACTTAATAACAGTGAATTTGGGAAATATTTCAATAACAAATTTTGATATTAAAGAGTTATTGATAACAAGCAAAATTAGGGAAAAAACTAACTTTTTTTACTCATTTTTGGGTAATTATTTTAAGTGTGTTATTCTATTTTTAGAAAATAACAGGTCACATAAAAAAAATTCGAATTCATTATAAAACTTACAAACATGGACGGGATTTGAACCTCCAATCCTGCCATCGTAAATTTTCAGTCGCCTTTACCAATGAGGCTATCACAGCACTTGCGGTGAGGGACGATAGAAGCTTTACTGGTTCTACGTATTGCCAGTTTCCCCATTCCCCCATTTCATGTTTGCCAGTCGCAGGACAAAAATAGACAGAGATTTGAATGCAAGATCAAACAATGAACCTCTCTCTCTCTCTTACCAACAGCGCTATCGCGGTGCGCAGACATGTGCACTGTAACACTAATAACAGTGGTGGCGTTCGCATGGCCCGTCGTCGGCTGTTGCGGAACAAAGAGAACGACGAAAAAGTTGCTAGTCGACTATTTATGATTGAGCTTCGTCATGGGGTGCATTTTGGCGGTGACAAAGATTCTTTCCAGACGGAGATGATTTTTTTTAATTTTTTGTTTTGTTCGCGCTGTGAGAACGGCGATTATACACGTACCTACGTGAGCGAAGGTAAAAGGTAATTATATCATATGCCGATATGATTACTTCTGCAGATGCTGTTTAGTTTTATTCTGTTTTAGATTATTTTTAGTAATGAAAAAAGATATTTATGACATAATGTCAAACAATATATGATCGAATAATTATAGATCGAAAGAAAAAAGTTATAATAGACAAATGCAATCATCAATTGAGCAGAATTGTCTGTATAGTTGACATTTTTATTGATTAGAATTATTTAGTAGGTACCATATTTGCTATCTCCACTCTCACTAACATTCATTACTTCGTAATACATAGTCTGTTCGGTACTTTTTGACGTTATAATTAGAGGTTAGAATAGCAGTACTGTTAAAATGACATATAAATTCAACTAAGTTTACTCAATTTTGAGATAAAAAAAACTCATTTGCAGATGTATCACTTTTTGAAGGTAAAATTTTACTTAACCTATAAGAATTGGGAATCGTAGAAAAGTGATAGGAATTTGGCACCGTAACGAGACTGGGATATTGAAAGAAGGAAATTAACACAAAGATAAACATATCAATAGCTATGATGCTATATTTACCCAAAACTCAAATTATAGCAATGAATAAAATAAAAAATACGGAAGAGTCTGATGAAATTTCTAGAAGTTGCAATGCCTTTATTTTTTACTTCATAATATGAAACAGCAGACAATAAAATAAAGAAGGTAAACTATGTAATGGTTATATCTGCGATAAATTTTCTCCGATTTTGACAATATTGATCTCATGTGATCCAGATTTATTTTTTCCATCAACAACAAATCCGACTGAACCGATCTGGTCATCGTGAGTTAAGAAAAAACCCGAATTGCCATACACGTGGAATTTTCCATAGACCAGCTGCAATTGGCTTCTTTAGTGGTGTTGAGATAATTCCATATTCACAATCTACATGCCAAACTGAGCCGACATCCAAATTTTCATGAACTTTGGTGCCCGGGAACCTGTTTAAAAATCGATTTAAAGTTTGTATGGGAGCGATTTGTCGAATCACCCCTCGTCGCATTTCGTACTGGGCGGAGCTGTCAAGCAGTTGCCCAGCTGTCAAAAGGTGATTTCAAAAAATCTTTTTGTAATTGAATTTAGGTATCAAAAAAATCTGAAAAAAATCATACTGGCTTAAAAAAGGTGCTCTTTCGAATAAAATCAAAAAATCAATATATTATTCTTAATTTGAAAAACCAATTGGTGATTGGTACAAATTAAGTACCTTACCAAGAAAAAAATGTTAAATTTAAATTTATACGTTCAATATGTAGTCCGTCCAAAGTCTTACACCGTACATCAAACCGTTTTTAATTAGATTTTGTTTTAGATTTTATAGAGGCATTTTAAAATCTTCTCCTGTGTGCTAGGGATAGGATTTTTCAAAACACCATCGTTCTTCTTCTTCTTCATGCACCATCAAATCACCAATAGCATATCTGTCCAGCCTAGGCTCAAAGTATTGACTTCAAAGTAATCATTACGAAGCATAAATGTCAATTTCTTGATTTTGCTTTGGCTGACCAAGCCAAGGTTGACCGTAGCATTTTCATAATTCAAATCTCAATTTGTTCATCGAGCACATGTTCTGTTGTGTTGCACGTGGATGTCAAAGCGTTTTCAACAGTGTAATTACGAAGCATGTTTCACGAGAGACCATATCTTTTCAATACGCTAACTCCACAACAACGCCGATATTACTGCGCCACTTGGGCAGTGGCTGGTATTTTGGGTACTTTTCAGCTACAACTCAGTCAATTTCAGAAATTTAGCAAAACCTCGCGCCACCCAGCAGGGACTTTGTTTTGTACACATTACAGCACCTCCATGTCACGTAATATACCACACCTCTTATCAAATGTGATACCGTAAGCGTACCATACTTTGCGCACCTAGGGCCTAACTTTGCGCACTTTTCAAAAAATCGTTAAATAGTATTTCTGGTGCATTATGCAAACTTTTTCCCACGGAATACTAGCTAATGATATGGGGCATGCACTTTGTCTCAGTTTGGATGTAATGATAAATGGAAGAGGAAGACAAATTGATGAGTGAATATGCAGTTGCTTTCCCTAAAATGCTGTAAATAACGTTGTAGAATGACGTAGGTTTTGTTTCAAAATTTGTTTTAGTTTAGATAGCAATACTATAAAGTATTTGTGCACTCTCAATAATACAATAATAACCAAACTTGTTCCACAACAGAATGTAATATTGAAATGTTATTTAAGGGCTGCATACCAATTGCTTGGTCATAACAAAATAAGATTGTTCAACAAAACATGTTATGGAAACGTAATGCCTTGATAATTCAATAATAACAAAACAAGATATAAAAACAGGTTTTGTGATTTCGTAGTTATTAATTTGATATTCCCCTCTGCTCGGGAATGGAAATTTATTGTACTCAACAAAACAAATGTGCATAGGCTACGGTTTCGAAAACATCAGTTCATCGAAAAGGTCATTAGACCGAACAGGTCATTAGAACGAACAGGTCATTAGGCCGAATGGGTCGTTAGGCCGCCAAGTCTGGAAAGGAGGTTCCACGTCCCAAACCCTACGGTGGCCTCTTTATACTGTTTGCCAAAAATCCATAAGGACCCGGTTGGAATGCGCCCCATATCATCCAACATTCGCACACCAACGGAGAAGATGGCTGCATGGTTCGTCAACGAGATGAAAAAGTACCCCGTAAAGCACGGAATGAGTGTGAAAAATTCAGTTGATCTGGTGGAGCAGTTGAATGGTTTTCAATTGAGGAGAGGTGAGATACTGGTGTCGTTTGATGTCGCAGCGTTGTTTCCGAGCGTTCCTGTCACCGATGCTTTGCAGAGTCTGCGTCGACATCTTGAACGGAGCCGAGCACCGCCGAATCACATTGATGCGTACCTCTCCATTGCCCAGGTGTGTATGAGTCAGAACTTCTTCTCATTTAGGGGGAAATTTTATAAGCAAACCTTCGGGCTCAGTATGGGAAGCAAACTATCACCACTATTAGCCAACGTTTTTATGAGCGATTTTGAATCTGAAGCTCAGAAAAACAAACTTTTCCCACGAATATGGAGACGCTATGTGGATGATGTTTTCGCTCCAATAAAAGAACGGTACCTCGACCAGACCTTGACCATGCTGAATTCGCAGCACAACTCCATAAAGTTCACAGTTGAAAAAGAAGTGAACGGCACATTGCCCTTCCTCGATCTAACAATAAGTAGAAATGACGACGGTACGTTGAAATTCGGCATTTACCGAAAACCAACATCAACAAACCGCTATATAACTTCGGACTCTAACCACTACGGATCCCAAAAAAAAGCCGCCTTCCATTCAATGGTGCACCGGCTCTATAACGTGCCCATGGATAAGACCGAATTTGAAGAAGAAAAAGCTCGGATTCACAAAGCGGCTGAAGTCAATGGGTACGACCGAAAGTTTATAGAGAAAATATTACGAAAACACAAACGGAAAAAGCATCGCCAGGACATTACAACACTGGAGCCAAACACACAGGAAGTAAAACGAATTAGTCTGCCGTTTTATCCGAAAATCACGAATCCGATCAAAAATACACTGCAGCGGCAAGGACTTCACGTGGTGCACAAGAGTGACAACACGCTTCGGGACTTACTATGCAACCTGAAGGATAAAGTTCCACCGGACGAACAATCAGGTATATATCGAATACCTTGCGAAGACTGCCCAGCAGTTTATATTGGCCAAACACGCCGCAAAATTAAGGTGCGTCTGAGGGAACACAGAACAGCGGTAGAATCGAACAAACCGAAGGAATCCGGGGTAGCGGCACATGCGGCGGCATTCAACCACAACATAAGTTGGAAAACTGCGAAGGTGATCAAACCAGTGAGAAAGGCCGTGCACCTCAACGCATGGGAATCGATGCTCATCACCAACACTAAGGAACCATTGATGAACGAAGATGATCCCCCCATCGCATCGTGTCTCTTCAACCTAGTGGATAACAACTGTAAATAAATAAAAAAAAAATTCTCTTCTCTGGACGAGTACGAACATCGTACGACAACACGTAACCAGTCGGACATTGTCCCGAAGATGGGCAACATCGCGCCCGAAACCGGTCGACAGAAAAGGTAAATTTTAAACCCTTTGACGATTGTAAGAACGATAAGTGTTTGTCTTGTCTCGCGTCGCGTCTTGTGAATGTCAGTTAGTTCTTACGTTAGCACAAAACATAAAAATGAGTGTGCGTTTGACTGTTTAACGAAACTGTTTCGTGGTGGCTTGTCAGTGTTTTATTTTTGACAAGATTAACAAGCCACCACGAAACAGAAAAGGTCTTTAGACCAATACCTATTCGGTCTAATGACCTATTCGGCCTGATGACCTATTCGGCTCAATGACCTATAGCCTAATGACCTATTCGAGCTAATTACCTACCTATAAATAAACACTGATGTAACAGTATTTTATTTTGACCATTTTCCGACCAAACATCAGCCTGGCGACCTTTTCGACCTAACAACATTTATGGCCTTATGACCTTTTCGACTAAATAAAGTTTTCGGCCTAACGATCTAATATCGTTGGTGTGTTCGACTGGTTTACGACACTATTTCGTGGAGGCTTGAAAGTCTTGATAAAAATAAAACACTATTTATTTTATTTAGTTCGACGTTTCGGTCTGTTTGGGACCTTCTTCAGGGACTCAATAGTTATAGTGTTCTCGTCCAGTGTGGTTCTATAGAACCTGCAATTGTCGTTGACTTATTTCGATAAATATAAACTTATACAATTATTTCGACAAAGACTGCAACGGAAGAGCGTGAACACTATTTAAGTAAAAAACTTAATCCATTTCGTAATAGAAGTTCCCAAAGAGCCCAAAAAAGGGGCTCGAAATGCTTCAGGGACGTTTTAGGAGCCTTCAAAGGGCGTTCCGACAGATTTTGTTGGCGTTTCAAAGAGATTACGGGGATTTCCGGGAAGTTTCAATAGTATCACGTAAAGTATAACGGGTTTCAGGAACGTCTCAAGAGGGCTTAAGGACGATTCAGGAGGGGGGGGGGGGGTCTCAGGAGCCTTTGAAGACCGTTAAATAGGGTTTAAGGAGCGTTTCAAGGCATTTCAGAGAATTTCAGGGGGTTCCTGGAACGATTTGACGGTGTTCCAAGGGGGTTTAGGAGTGTTTCATAACATTTCATAACAGCTTCAGGGGGTGTTTCAGAGGTTTTGTAAACATTTAAAGGCGTTCCAAGGTGTTTTAGGGGCATTTCAAAAAGATTACGGTGATTTCAAAAGAGTTTCAATGAGAGTAAGGAGGTTTCAAGGGCGTTCTAAGGTAGGTATTCCAGCGAATTTCAAAGTTTTTCGAAGCAGTCTTAAGACCACCTGAAGCGGCCCGGAGGCGTACTGGAACCCTTAAAAGTTCTTTATACTTCCTGAAGTGCCCCAAAGCCCCCCGAAATTTCCCTGAGACCTCCAGCCCGCCATGCCATATATACAGATTTATCATATCATAATACACATTGTTATATTATAATACACATTGTTCAGAATCTGTACAGATTGCGCTTTATATGAAATACAGTTTTTTTTCTTGTTTCCGATACAGATTTTTCACCGGGTTTTAGAACCGGATTTGTGAACAAGTATGTAATACAGAAAAGTTATCTGGCATTCCTGCCTCCAACTCGGAGACCCCCTGAAATGCTCCTGAGACCTCCAAGTACCTCCACGAAATCTCTTGGAGCCTCTTTTCAACGTCTCTAAGGTCCCCTGAAGTGGTCCTAAGACCTCCTGGTACCTCCTGAAACCTTCTGAAGTGTATACGGTTCCCTCCTGGGGACTCCTCCAGCAGTTCCCTCCTGGGGACTCCTCCAGGAGTTCCCTCTCTGGGGACTCCTCCAGGAGTTCCCTCTCTGAGGACTCCTCCAGGAGTTCCCTCTCTGGGGACTCCTCCAGGAGTTCCCTCTCTGGGGACTCCTGCAGGAGTTCCCTCTCTGGGGACTCCTCCAGGAGTTCCCTTCTGGGGACTCCTCCAGGGTTTCCTTCTGCGGACTCCTCCAGGAGTTTCCTTCTGGGGACTCCTCTCCAGGAGTTTCCTTCTGGGGACTCCTCTCCAGGAGTTTCCTTCTGGGGACTCCTCTCCAGGAGTTTCCTTCTGGGGACTCCTCTCCAGGAGTTTCCTTCTGGGGACTCCTCTCCAGGAGTTTCCTTCTGGGGACTCCTCTCCAGGAGTTTCCTTCTGGGGACTCCTCTCCAGGAGTTTCCTTCTGGGGCCTCCTCTCCAGGAGTTTCCTTCTGGGGACTCCTCTCCAGGAGTTTCCTTCTGGGGACTCCTCTCCAGGAGTTTCCTTCTGAGGACTCCTCTCCAGGAGTTTCCTTCTGAGGACTCCTCTCCAGGAGTTTCCTTCTGGGGACTCCTCTCCAGGAGTTTCCTTCTGGGGACTCCTCTCCAGGAGTTTCCTTCTGGGGACTCCTCCAGGAGATCCCTCTCTGGGGACTCCTCCAGGAGATCCCTCTCTGGGGACTCCTCCAGGAGATCCCTCTCTGGGGACAGGAGATCCCTCTCTGGGGACTCCTCCAGGAGATCCCTCTCTGGGGACTCCTCCAGGAGATCCCTCTCTGGGGACTCCTCCAGGAGATCCCTCTCTGGGGACTCCTCCAGGAGATCCCTCTCTGGGGACTCCTCCAGGAGATCCCTCTCTGGGGACTCCTCCAGGAGATCCCTCTCTGGGGACTCCTCCAGGAGATCCCTCTCTGGGGACTGCTCCAGGAGATCCCTCTCTGGGGACTCCTCCAGGAGATCCCTCTCTGGGGACTCCTCCAGGAGATCCCTCTCTGGGGACTCCTCCAGGAGTTCCCTCTCTGGGGACTCCTCCAGGAGTTCCCTCTCTGGGGACTCCTCCAGGAGTTCCCTCTCTGGGGACTCCTCCAGGAGATCCCTCTCTGGGGACTCCTCCAGGAGATCCCTCTCTGGGGACTCCTCCAGGAGATCCCTCTCTGGGGACTCCTCCAGGAGATCCCTCTCTGGGGACTCCTCCAGGAGATCCCTCTCTGGGGACTCCTCCAGGAGATCCCTCTCTGGGGACTCCTCCAGGAGATCCCTCTCTGGGGACTCCTCCAGGAGATCCCTCTCTGGGGACTCCTCCAGGAGATCCCTCTCTGGGGACTCCTCCAGGAGATCCCTCTCTGGGGACTCCTCCAGGAGATCCCTCTCTGGGGACTCCTCCAGGAGATCCCTCTCTGGGGACTCCTCCAGGAGATCCCTCTCTGGGGACTCCTCCAGGAGATCCCTCTCTGGGGACTCCTCCAGGAGATCCCTCTCTGGGGACTCCTCCAGGAGATCCCTCTCTGGGGACTCCTCCAGGAGATCCCTCTCTGGGGACTCCTCCAGGAGATCCCTCTCTGGGGACTCCTCCTGGAGTTCCCTCTCTGGGGACTCCTCCAGGAGTTCCCTTCCGGGGACTCCTCCAGGAGTTCCCTTCCGGGGACTCCTCCAGGAGTTCCCTTCCGGGGACTCCTCCAGGAGTTTCCTTCTGGGGACTCCCCCAGGAGTTTCCTTCTGGGGACTCCTCCAGGAGTTCTCCCTCTGGGGGCTCCTCCAGGAGTTCTCCCTCTGGGGACTCCTCCAAGAGTTCTCCCTCTGGGGACTCCTCCAGGAGTTCTCCCTCTGGGGACTCCTCCAGGAGTTCTCCCTCTGGGGACTCCTCCAGGAGTTCTCCCTCTGGGGACTCCTCCAGGAGTTCTCCCTCTGGGGACTCCTCCAGGAGTTCTCCCTCTGGGGACTCCTCCAGGAGTTCTCCCTCTGGGGACTCCTCCAGGAGTTCTCCCTCTGGGGACTCCTCCAGGAGTTCTCCCTCTGGGGACTCCTCCAGGAGTTCTCCCTCTAGGGACTCCTCCAGGAGTTCTCCCTCTGGGGACTCCTCCAGGAGTTCTCCCTCTGGGGACTCCTCCAGGAGTTCTCCCTCTGGGGACTCCTCCAGGAGTTCTCCCTCTGGGGACTCCTCCAGGAGTTCTCCCTCTGGGGACTCCTCCAGGAGTTCTCCCTCTGGGGACTCCTCCAGGAGTTCTCCCTCTGGGGACTCCTTCAGGAGTTCTCCCTCTGGGGACTCCTCCAGAAGTTCTCCCTCTGGGGACTCCTCCAGGAGTTCTCCATCTGGGGACTCCTCCAGGAGTTCTCCCTCTGGGGACTCCTCCAGGAGTTCTCCCTTTGGGGACTCTTCCAGGGGTTTTCCCTCTGGGGACTCCTCCAGGAGTTCCTTCTCTGGGGACTCCTCAAGGAGTTCCCTCTCTGGGGACTCCTCATGGAGTTCCCTCTCTGGGGACTCCTCAAAGAGTTCCCTCTCTGGGGACTCCTCAAAGAGTTCCCTCTCTAGGGACTCCTCAAAGAGTTCCCTTTGGACATTTCTTCAGGAGTTCCCTTTGGTGATCCTCCAGGGCTTTCCTCTGGGGAATCCTCTAGGGCTCTCTTCTCGGGACTCCTCCAGATTTCTTCAGGGGATTTCTCAAAGGTTTTATTCTTGGGATGCCTGCACAAATTATTCAACGCGTTCTTCCTGGGAATTCCTCCAGGATCCTACAAAATTTTCAAGATTTCTGAAGATTTCCTCAAAAATTCCATTTGAGTATTTGCCAAGAGTTTGGTTGAGGATGTCCCCTGAAAATTCTTCAAAGAGTTTCTTGTGGGCATTCCTCTGAAGTACCTCCTAGCGATTACTACAATGGTTCCATCTGTAGCTTTCTCCGGGAGTTACCCCTGGCGACTTCGATGGATATTTCGTCTTTGGAGCCAAGAATTTTCTCTGGAGATTCTGCTGTGATTCCCTCTGCAGATTTTACCGAGAATTTTCTACTCTAAATTCTTCCTGGCGTTCCTTTCGGGGATTTCCCTGGTGATACCTCAGGAGATTTGGTCGGGGATCTATTTAGGACCTCCTTCTGGGGATTTCTCTAGAAGTAGTTTTCTGAATATACTCCATGAGTTCCTTCTGGAGATATCTTCAGGTATTCCATATGATGATTTCCCCTGGAGTTCCTTCCAGAGATTGTTATTGGAGCTCATCCTAGAGATTGCTCCAGAAATTTCTTTCGCGGAATACTCCAGGAAACTTTTGGGAACCCAGGCGGAATTCCTGGTTAAATCTCAAAAAGAAACAACTCCAGGAATGTTTCCAGGTATTTCTCCCAGAATTCTTCCAGGAAACTGCATGGTAAATCGTCTAAGTATTCTTTCAAATTGATAAGAAGGTTCCTCCAAAAAAATCATTCCGCATACACAAAATCATAATTTGAAGATTCCTGTAGAAAATATAATAAAGATTTCTCTCAAATATACCTTAAAAAAGAAATTCTTTCAATGATTCCTCTTGGATTGATTTTAAAAATATTTCAATAGTTTTCTAAAAGACTTCTCCGGGAGTTATTCCAAAGATTTCTCCCATAATGATTTTAGGTCGTCTCAAAAGTGTAATTGAAGTTATTCTTCCAATGATCTCTACTGGATTTCATACAAAGATTTTTCTAGAATGCTTTTTTATATTTTTTTTACAGGAATCCTATCAAGGGTTGTCTTAGGTACTATTCCCGAAAGCAGTTCAGGAACTCTTGTATGAATTTCTCCGCAAAATCTTCCAAGGATTTCTCCAAGAATTCTTTTGTAGACTTGTTGTCCAGCAAAACTTTCGAGAATTCCAAAGATATCTCTGGGATATATTTACATTTTTTGTTAATTATCCCATTAATTTCTTCTGCTATTCTTCCAGGGTTTCTCTGCAGAAGTGACAAGCATAATTCTTGGTAAAAATTCCAAGCAGTGTCTTTGGATGAACTTGTGCACAGCTCTTCGACAGTATTCCTGCAGGGATGCTTGAAGAAGTTCTTCTTGGAATGCTTTAAAAGAATCGGTGGATGATTTTCATGGATTTATTCTGATGAAATTATCTGAAAGAATCTTGGAAGTTACTTCTTAAAGAAGTACTTGGAAGAACTCTTGATGGATCACTTGGAGGAGATAATAAAAGAAGCAAATTGAGCAATTCCTAGAGTAATTCAAGAAAAAAAATCTGGAGTTGTCATTGTTATAGTTCTTGGAGAAGTTCATTAAGGTATGGAGGAATTTCCCGGAAATATTGAAAAAAAATTATTTTGAAAATCCTTGGAAGAATTGCTGTTGAAATCCAAAAAGCAATTTCCGCAGAAAAGTCTGAAGGGATTCTTGTAGGAAGTTATGTAGTGAATTCTAAGATTTTTTTTTCGGGGTTTCCAAAAAAACTGTTTAAGTTTCTTGGAAAATCCTTGGGAGGTATCTTGAAGAAATTGATTCAAAACTTTCTAGAGGAATACTCTTGCACGAATCTGAAGAATTTGCGGAGGAAAAATTTGAGAACTTCGTAGGAATTCTCGGAAAATACTGGAAGTGTTTTGGTTGGAGAAATTCCTAAAAAAAAATTTGAAGTATATCATGGGAAAATCATTGGAAAAAATACCTAACAAGCATCAGAAGGAATTGGAAAAAAAGCTTGCAGCAATCCATGACGAAGATCTTGAAGAAGTCGTTGGAGCAACTGAAGGACTCCTTGGAGTGAAAAATTGCACAGTGAGTTTATGGCACTGCCTTGATGAAATCGAATTGATTTAAAGAATTTGAGAAAAATAATCTGGAAGAATTCTTTTGAGAATGTCTTGGAGGAATGCTCTGAAAAATATTTGCTTAATACTTGCTTAGAGGAATACCTCATAGATTTCTGTGAAGAACTCCTAGAGCAGTTCTTTGAGAACTTTTCAAAATTTCCCAGAGGAACTCTTACAATAATTTCTAAAAGAACTCTTGGAAGAAAAACTCGAGCAACTCTTGCGAAAATTCCAGGAAAAACTCCAACATAAATTCCTGGTGATATTGCTGGGAGAAATTTGGCGAACTCCTAAGAAAGTTTCTGAGGAAACTCCGGTAAAAAAAATCCATAGGAGATCCTGGAAGATCTTTATAAACATTTGTTAATATCTCTCAGAGGAACTTCGCACGGATATTTCCGAGCAATTCCTGAAAAAAAAAAACAGGAAGAACGCTGTGTAAAATACTAGGATAATTGCTGGAAGATTTATCAAAATCACGTCTGGAGGAACTCTTCAAGGGACTCCTGGAAGATCTTCCCGTGGAACATCAGGAGAATTCTTGGAGCAACGCTTCGAAACATTCCCAAAGCGATTCCTGGAAGAATTTTTCGATGAATTCCAGAAATAAACTTCTTGAAGAACACGCTAGAACGAACTTCCGGCAGAAATCTTGGTGGAAATTTGAAAAGAATTCCCTGAAGAACTTTTGAAAGAATGTTTAAAAGCTCTATCAAAAGAATTCACTGAAAAAAAAAATTGAGAAAAAAACCTAAGTCTCGTGAAAGCTTCTGTAAGAATTCTTCATAAAATTTCCAGAAAACAGTTCAGAATAACCTATGGAGAACAATCCCAAAAATTTTTGGGAGATCTCTTGCATGATTTTCTTAGAAAAATCTCAGATACATTTTTTGGAAGAGTATCTGGTTAGAGTTTCTCGCATGCACATAAGAATGATTCTAAAATTCTGAAAAAAAAAACATCAGGAAAAAATTTCAAATGCGAAATTTTCGACGACATCTAAAACTAATTCCCAATAAAAATTCTGCAAGAATTTCTGAATGAATTTCTTGATAAAATCTTCAGATATTTTTTGGAGAAGCTTTTAGAAGATGTAGTAGAACTTCTGGAGAAATTGTTAGAGAAATTTCTGAAAGTAGGAGCTTCCAAAAGGTCTTACAGAATTTTCGTAAGAATTTAACATGCTTTGAATATCAACGCTTTATACAGCAATCTGTAGTTTACAGTACCAACCAACCCTATAGCAAGACACCGATTTCCTATTTGCATTATCCTTTTCTAGGGGTGACCGCATGGTATAGGTGAGTGATGATCATGGCAGGACTACATTCGTTTTAAGCGAAAGATAAGAAACCCCGTCCAAAGTCCCGCTGTTTCCCTTTTTTTCTTGCCCAGTCCCCGTCCCAGGCGCTATAATTACCGAATTGGTTTGGCACAGGTGGCTTGCGGACGACCTCGGGACCCCCGGTGTATTCGTGCCATCGATAGGTGCTTCTGTATTCCGAGTGGAGCTGAAATGGAACCGAGAGAGAGAGAGAAAAAACATGTGATGTAATAACCATTTTCACAGTCCAACCGCATGCAAGGAATGGGAATGTTTTCATATAAATATACAACGTCGCGTTGGTAGTCCGGGTGTGCCGGTAGGCAATGTCAAGTGGGAAGCGAAAAAACAACAGCGCCGCCAGACTGTGCATTAAAATGGATTTAATATGGAAATGAGCACGGATTTGCACGGGTTTTCCACTTCTGTGGATGCGTTGCGACCACCACATAGGCACACAGGTGTCCGGCCATTTGGCCGAATGCCGTTTGGCCGAATGCCGTTTGGCCGAACGCCATTTGGCCGAATGCCATCTGGCCGAAAGGGTCGTTTGGCCGAATGCCGTTTGGCCGAATCGTGATCAAAAGAATTCAGAGGAAGTTTTTGACATTCTAATTGCCAACATGATTATCAGAAGTGTTTCCTTCTTTTAACCATATGCCATTCTTTCTATTTTTAAAATTCAGGGATTATTTGGCGTTGAAACAGCCAATATATCAGCTAAGATTTTTCCTTCTTTGAATCATAGGCTGTTCTTTCGAGTTATACTGAGACGGGGAACAGTGGTATGGTCACTTGACTTCATCATTTATTTTTCGGCCAAACGGCATTCGGCCAAATGGCATTCGGCCAAATGACCCTTTCGGCCAAATGGCGTTCGGCCAAATGGCGTTCGGCCAAATGGCGTTCGGCCAAATGACCCGGAACCAGGCACACAGTCTTGAAACACAAGCGAAACGGAAGTGGTTGGTTGAAGAAAATGCTGTAAAACGTCGTTTGTCCTCAGCACCAGCCAGCAGCAGCGATGGCACAGACAAACGTAACACTCAGAAATGTTATAGCTCAGTTTACACTTCCATTATCTGGTAGACATGTTCTATGAAACGAACGATTTTTTCACAAACGTAACTTTTCCATAGCAAATTTTGTTGGACAATCTCAATTAGTTATAATCAAGCTATTGATATACATTCACTCAATTACATTTCAATAACATGTTTTGTTGAAGTACAAGTTTTATTATTGTTGTACTATTATCAACTTATCAACAATAGCACAATCGTAACAAGTATTGAAATCAATGCGACAATTCGATAATAATGATCTGTCGTTTTGTTTTGTTCCATTTTTGTATTCAGTTAGGAAGGAAATTTCAGAACGAATCCTCTGAAAATTCTTTAAATAATATTTGGGAAAACATTTGGAAGTTCTGGAGGAACCCTTCGAAACCCTGGAGAAGTCTTCAAAAGAACTCCTGGCATAATCTTCTCAGAAATTCCAAAGTAATGTCTGAGCAATTATTAGAATCTTTTGAAAAACTCCAGCTGAATTCTTCGAAAAAAAAACTCCTGGTGAAATTCTCAAAGAAATTTTAGAAGAAATCTCAAGATGAAATTCGGGACAAATATTCACGGGGAATTCTGAAGAAATCCGTGAAGGGATTCTGTTCATAATTCTGAAGGAATTCCTAGAGAAGTCTTTGAAAATCTGTGAATGATTTCGTGTAAGAACTCTCGGAGAAATTTCTGGAAGTAGTATTTTTCGATCATTTACAGTACTGTTACTAATGTTATATGAGGGTTCGTGAGACAAAGTGAATAATTTAATATAATAAGTATTATAATTAACTTAGTTACGATTTTGATATAATAACAAATTTTGCTTTCCGATTATTATCAATAACAAATTAATATTAAATTTTGTTATTGAAATATTTTCCAAAAGCACTGTTATTAAGTTGTTATTGAAACTAACAAAACAAGTTATTAAATTGGTTTTCCAAGAACATTTTTTTGTTATGATATTTGTTATTTTTCCGCTTATGACAGACAAGTTTATAACATAATCTGTTATGTTAATAACTTAAAAATAATCGATTTTATTATTCTTATGCTGCTGTTATTCCCTTCTGCTCGGGAAGGCGCCAGTTTAGATAGCCAAGCATAAAGTAAAACGATTCACGGCTCTGGTTTTCTGATTGTCTGTGATCCAGGATTGCGAATCAGTTGTAGAATAATGGTTTGAAGTCGTTTGGAAACGAGAATCTGGAAAAATGGGAAGCAACATAAAAATGAATGCTTCAAAGTTGGAAAAGTTTATGCCAAGCGCTGCTTAAAACTACATATTATAGAGGAAACTTTTGAGAATAAGAGAGTTGGACCAATTGGACACTATTCGATGAAACGTTGTCGTCCATGATTTTGAGAACTGTCCGGTCGATACTGTCGTAGGCCGCTTTGAAGGTGCGATGAGACCTAGTGTTCACGGAATTTCTTAGCGATTAACCATACGGTGAATATCTGAACCGTATTGTCGATCGGCTGTTGATGAAGCCGAATTGACAGCTTTCCAGCAACTCATTCACTTCAGGTGATCGACAATGGAAAATTTATTGGGTTGTAATTTGTAGGCAGTTTTCGAAATATTCGAAGGATCAAACTTGTGGTGCATCTCTGAGTTCCCATCTATAAGGCATAGTGTGTGCTGAATAAGCATTCCAGTACTTCCTCATCAGAGCAAGTGAAATCGCCATTTGGCAAACGAAGTTCTTTCACTTGGAAATCCTTAGATTTTGCACGTATTTTGTTAAACTGACTGAGTTCACTCAAACTGGAAATATTCGTACAACAGGTTTTTCCAGCCGGATCGTTCAGCAGACCAGAGAGCTTTCCTGTATGCCTTGCGAGCCGACCTGAAAGCCTCCGAACCAGCTGAGCGTCGTCTGTTCCAACTCTTTCTACGTTGTTTTCTGAGTTTCGCCAGATCAGAGTTCCACCAAGGGGTTCCTCTTGTGGTCTTCACAGACCGCAGATGGCAAGCTTCTTCAAAAGCTTCCATGATGAAGGCCGTTGTAGTATCATCGGCATCATCTAAATCACTTGGAGTGTCAATGGATGGTGAGTATCCATGAAATTTGGCTGCAACCAAATCGGGGAAAAGATCCCAGTTTGTTGACCGGGGGTTAAAAAGAAAAGTTTGTGAAGTAACATTCACATGTTCAAAAAAGATGTAGCGATGGTCAGATAAAGATTATTCATCTGACACATGCTCATTTATCAGTTCGTGACTAATTCTACTAGAGCAAAGCGTTTGTCTATCATTTCCTCTCTAGCAGATACCATGAAGGTTATGCGGTTGCCTATGTTAAGTAATTCAAGATCTGTAATAATTAAGTACTCCATCAACCTGGAGCCTCTCAAGTTGATGTCTGAGCTACCCCAGATGATATGGTGAGCATTAGCATCACTGCCAACAATTAGCGGAAGCCCTTTAGAAGTGAAATATGCAATGACTTGTTTGAAAGCATCCGTAGGAGATGGTTCATCATGTGGTAAATTCACCGAACTGTGACCAATCGTTTTACTCACGTTCACTAACCGTATTAGATTGAAGCCCATATGGGGGTAAAATCACCGTTTATTATAAGAGGAAGAACCACACACAGAAAGCTTAGCTAGTAGGAACATAATTTAAGGTCTAAAATCACATGCAACTTGGTTCTAGAATGATACATATAAAAATAAATTCAATAAAACCGTTACGTTGGACGAAAGCTAGATAGTAGGATGGCACAACGAGTGAATTGAATACTGGCAGGCGTTATATTCAGAAGGCTACACTACACACCAGTCTACCGTGTTAACGGTGCTGAATTTGATTGGTAGCACACCTATTACGATGGGGAGGTTCCGGGGAGATGACACACATACGGTCTCAAAGGAACGCCTTCGAATTGGCGGTCGAAGGTCCCACAGCCAGCGAATGTGATCAACTCGGTCACTGAGTTCAGAACGACGAAGCTGACAACAAGTGTCCCAAAAGTTTAAAGCAAACCAGTGTTCTGGAAGAAAAGTGTGCGGTTTGGAAAGCATTATTCCACTGAACTGTGGAGCCGCATAGGATCGGAGAAGCCAATAAAATCCGAAGACCACGTATTCCGGGAAGGCGTCCCATACCCACGACGAAAATCGGAGCCTCTACGATACGTTCCGGTGACCACGTGTTCCGGAAAGGCGTCCCTTACCCACGTCCGGGTGGCTCGATAGAAGAATCGGATCATCCACGTTGAGCTCCGGTGACCGCGTGTTCCGGGAAGGTGTCCCATACCACAACCAGGTGGCAGAGCAGACAAGTCGGCAGGAGAAGGTCCAGTGACCGGTTATCTCGGGAAGGCAGCCCGACCCCACTATCGGGGTACACCGGGCAGTGCATCAAGCCTGGGCTCGAAGGCCCGGGACCAATCGAAGGTCGGATCCAGGACAGGAATCCGGTGTGAAAAAAGGCGTACATGGTTCTGGAGCGAACACGCAACAGGATCGGAGTACGGGAAACCCCCCCCCCATCTGGCAGGCAGCGAATGGGCCCGAACGAGAATACACTTCACACTGTGAGTAGATTGTAACGGTAGGATCTAGCTAGAGAGTCAGGTTGTTAGGGCTGGTTAGAAAACCTTGCAATAAAAGTGCCATCAACCTAATTCTCTGTGGTTTTTCCTCTTATACGCGAATCTCTTCATGGCTAGGAATTGTGCCGACCCTGAGTGTTCCTAAAGTCTAGTTCGGATTTAGCGGGCTGTGTAAAACGAAAGTTACAGAACAATAGACGTATATCCCGTTGAGGTTTCCAACAGAGACATCAATTGTGACAGCACATACATCTCTGATGGTTAGATCAGAGATGATTGTAGCTATTACGTTGTTGACAAGCACGCAGGCTCGAGGCATGATACGCGAGTTTACCGTTTCATGTTTACTGAAAGTAGCAAACACCGGGTTCAGAGGGTTTCCTAGATAGAAATTCCCCTTACGAAAGAAAGGTTCTTGGACCAAGGCCACTTGGGCTGTACCATTTTGCATAAGTTTGCAAAGGTTGATCGTTGTTGTTTTTTTATGCTGAAGCTGAAGATTGATTTGAGCTATCCATCCGGCTGTTCGAGCCCGTATGAAGTCGATCGTGAATATTAACTTCTTTTCTCGATCAGTCTAAATAGCTGTGTAGTGTCGGTAGCGATTGTCTCAATTGGCTAAGAATAACACTACGGACCGCCTGTTCCGGTGGTAAGAATCCACCAACAGGTGACCCCTAATTCGTTGTGGGATTCGGCTTTATGCTTACCGTGCCTAGGAATGAATGGCTAGGGGGGGGGGGGGGGTCTAATAAAAACCTAACCGCTAACGAAGCCTGTGGAGAACCAGGGCGCCCTCCACAGTATGTTGCCCTTACTGCGCTAACCGGAGCAATGGAGCAGTGACCGAGACAACGAGTGATGAGCAAACT